>NW_006160180.1:1322894-1357279 GCF_000334495.1 Tupaia belangeri chinensis | reverse complement strand
ACAACTCTTCAGGGTCTCCCAGTTCGTCTGGAGACGATGCAGTGTCAGCTCTTCAGGATCTTCAGGGTCATCTGGAGACTGCGCGGTGATTCAGCTCTTCAGGCACTTCAGTTGTCGTCTTCCTGGTCGTCGTCGTCGTCGTCGTCATCTCGGTCGTCTATGTCCTCTTCTCGGTCGTCTGTATCGTCTGGCTACTGTGGGCCAGGCATCGTGGTTATATACACTCTGGTGGGTTGTAAACGGTGGTTCGTGATTGGTTGTAAATGGAGGACTATGATTGGTTGTAAACGGTGGGCCCTGATTTGTTGTTAACGGTGGGTTATGATTGGTTGCTTTTGGACCAATCATGAGGTGCTGGATATGCAAATTTGAGGGATTCTAGTGGCCAATCAGAGCAAGGTTTCGAAGGTCAGGTTTTTGGAAGGGAACCAATCATGGTAATTGTTTGCCCTCTGAGAAACCTCGGCAGACTCGCTGGTGTGCAGCTTCCCACAATATAGTATCATCTATTAGCCAGTTGGAGATTACTGCCTTAATATATTCCATTGCATTTTTATGACTTTTCACATGGGATGATCATTTTTGTCTGAAGTAGTTTCCAGAAATGCATATAATTACAAGAGGTCTTCAGAAGGTTTGTAGATAATAAAAAAAAAAAGAAACCTTTCCTAAAATGTTTTTTGAAAAATCCATACTATGATAAAACTATGCGAGAAATTTTAAAAAATTGTATGAAAGTAAACTTGAATTCTCTTTTCCCCCTAACTTTTTGAAGACTCCATGTATTTTAGATATGAAGCATCATTATTTTATAGGCATGTAAGATTGTATTCTCAGTTGTGTATATAATAATCTTCTAGCAATAGTGATATCCTGGCATATTGTGAGAATGTATTTAAGGTAAAATACACAATGTCAGTTTTATCCTGAGTTATCTTTGACTTATAAATATTGAATTAAAAACAAAGTAATTATTTTGGTCAATCATGCTAGCAAAACAGCAATTACTGCAATGGTCGGTCTGCTAAAGCCATCTGCAAAAGTCCCAATTTTGCATCCTGAGGCCTCCCTCTACATGGTGGGAACACACATGTACCTGTGGTCCTTGCTGATTGAGGCTGGGTGTGATTCATGACATAAACACCCTCTTGGGGTTCCTCTCTTTTTATATCTCAGTGTCTCTGTCTCTCTTTCCATGGAAGAAATATTCTTTTAAGAGAGATTTTTGCTATAGGGTACATAAGCTCACTGGAGAGACAGAGACAGAAAGTGATTAATCCCCCCCAGGGGAGAGCCATGTTGTAATCCCTTCTCCTCCATTCTCTTCTCAGGATTTTTACACACACACACACACACACACACACACTCACTCACTCACCTGATGTGAATTTGTTTGTTTGTTTTAAGATTTATTTATTTATTTATATTTGACCAGAGAGGAACAGAGAGAGAGAGAAAGAAAGAGAGAAAGCAAGCCACCAGGTCTGGGACTCACACAGTGGTCAGCCATGTATGAGTTCAGCATCCTTAACCACCATGCCACCTGCTGACCCCACCTGGCATGAGTTTTAAGCTGCCAGATCCGAGTCCAACCAAGGTCAACTACAGGGGAGTCCAACAACGTAACTATTACACCATCTGCTGGTCCCAAAATAATTTTTTTAAAAAACAGAACCAAATTTGTATTTCTGGTACAGGTATCTATATGTCATCTACTGTGAAGTTCATGTACTACTTCTCCATTCATATAATCTCTCCTGATAATCTTAGGTTTTGCGTCTCATGTGGCATTTCATGCTATAAAAGACTTAGTGACAGCAACAAGTCTAGCAGGTTTACTAAATGCTTTATAAATTTTACTTCTTCTAATAATAAACTTAGAAATAATTTCATCATTAAGATAAATAAATGATGGTCTCAGCAATTTTTAGAAACCATTTTTTTCATAACTTTTAATGACTTTAATCCAGTTTTGTTTTGGTTTGGTTTAGTTTTCACATAACTGTTTCCTTGTTTCCCCTAAGTCTTTAGCTTTTCAACATTGTAGTCTTTTTTTAAAAAAAAGTAGTGTTTTCTTGACCTAACTGTTCTCCTGTTTCTAAGAGCAAATAAATGAACAACCAAAACAATATAAAATAAAAATTCCAATAACTAATCAAAGTGATATTTACTTATAGAAGTTCTGCCTTTTTTAACATGTCACAATTTCACGTATATGAAATTCTATAAAATAATATAACATCTATGATTTCATAAATGTCCTGAAAACCTAGCTTTTACTGTATCCTATCAAACAAGAGTAAGTATGCAAATTAGACTAACTAATTTGCCCTTCTCAGGAATAAAAATTAGTTGTTTTTTCTGACAGGAACTAACTGTTAATTACATAATATCATATTCTCATAATTTTTCCTGACATTTTTTTCTCCAAATTCTTATTAATTGCCTGCTTAGTTATCTCCATTGTTTCCTGAACAAACTGACTTTTGGGACCAGCAGATGGCATAGTAGTTATGTTACCAGACTCCCACATGGCTATGCACTTGGCTGACCACCAGGCGCTGTGCACGCCCGTTCAAGACTCTGGGAGGAGAATGGAGGAGAAGAGATTTCTGTGTGGCTATCTCCCAGGAGGGTGATTTTTCACTTTCCCTTTCCCTTTGTCTCTCTCTCTCTCCAGCAAGTGTATGTGCCCTAAGGCAAAAACCTCTTTAATAAAAAAAAAAAAAAATCCTGACTTTAAGTTGTTTCTAATTATCGGTAAAAAATAAATCTATTTTGCTTGGTAACTGAATGTCTAGCACAAGAGATGATGATCAGAAACATCATTCCGTGCCAACCTACACACTTCCCTCCAATGGTAACCCCAGTTTGAGGTGCGACCCAATGTGTATCCATACACGTTATGCCCTTGGCCTGTTTGTGAGACATCTAGAACTGAATTTTATTTGCTTTCCAAAAATAAAGATATGTGATATTTCTTTTAGTATTCTGGAGCAATTACTATTCTTTGCAAATTTGCCTTTTTCTCTAATAGCACTGATGTTTTCTAAGGATTCCATAATTCACCATTTTCCATAGAAATTAGAGAGAAGTCTTTATATTTGAGTTAAAAACTTTATGTGATTAGGGCTTTTGTAGTCTTTCTCTAAAGCAGGTGCCTGTGATCACCCATTACAATGATGGAAAGAATCCTAGAAAAGGAAATTATAAACCTAAATTAGTAAACTTTGCATTTTACAAGAAGAGAAATAATGTTGTTTACCTATGACTATTTGCCAAAGCCACTCAAATTTATTTTTACAAAGGTTATTCAAGGCCAGAATAGTTTGGAATTTTCTCCTTAATATACAATGTAGCTGCTGTATTTTCTAGGGTGATGAGTTGCTTCCAAAAATAATATGCTTTTGAATTGAAATGCCTCACACTTGAAGGAAGCCTAAAGGCAAGAAAGTTTAGGTATTTGAAATTACCAAGTTTTATATGCTAACTTATATTATCAAACAATGTATACATTATTTTGAAATGTAAATATTTGTCAAAGATTCTTACACATGAGTTTTTTCTCAACATCTAGAAAAATTAAGTTTACTTTTACAGTAAAAACTTACTTAGGACTTACAAGTTAAGTTGACCAGCACAGAAGATAAAACCAGTCAAATTAATTAATTGATAGGAATGACAGCCACAGAAATTAGGTGAAAAGATCACTATCTAAAGAGTAAATGTTTGCTGAATTATGTCATTAAGGAAAATATAACATAGACTTCAAGTTCTTTTTAATCTACATGTGTTATCTCATCACAAGGAACCATGTTTGAATCGTGCAGTTAATGAAACTATACTGAGAAAGGACAAAGGAGCCACAAAAATACATGTAGAAAGAAGAAATAGGCCACACAATTCCTTTAAATATCAGTATTCAGATCCAGGAAGTTCTCTTTTATATAGAATTTTGGTTTATGTACCTGTCTTATTTGGTAAACTTCATCAAGTAACTAAGATGTATATTGGACACATTTCTAAATTTTTAAACATTTTGAAAATGAAATAACTACTCTAGGAAACTAAAGATTCAGTGATTTTTAGTTCACTAGATATATTTAGGTGATCACTATTTATGTGTATATATATATATATATACACGTATATATATGTATATATACGTATATATGTATACGTATATATATATGTATATATACGTGTATATATGTATATATATATGTGTGTGTGTGTGTGTGTATATATATATATATATAAGTGATCACCATAGATTTGAAAGGCAGCCTGTCTTACTGTCTTAGGGATATAGCCAAGGGTTTTTATTTTGTTTGTTTGTTTCTTTCTTCTTTTTTTTTTTTTTTTTTTAGCACCATCGGCTGGGCCCGAAAAGCTATAGGCTTTTTTTTTTTTTTTTTTTTTTAGAGAGGTTTTTTTTTTTGCTATAGGGTGTGTGTGCTCGCCAGAAAGACAGAGAGAGACAGAGAGACAGAAAGCGAGAAATCACGCCCCCAGAGGGGATAGCCACACTGTAATCCCTCCTCCTCCATTCTCCTCTTGGGATCTGGGGCACACACACACATGTGCCCGGTGTGAGTTTAAGCCACTGGGTCCAAGACTCGAACCACGGTCGGCTACATAGGATTCCAGTGACATAGTCATTACACTAATTGCTGGTCCCATTTTGTTTTGTTTTGTTTTGTTTTAGAGGTTTTCGCCTTGGGGTGCGTGAATTCACCAGTGGAGATAGAGAAAGAGACAGTGAGATGGAAAGTGAGAATCACTCTCCAAGGGGGAAGGCCAGGCCGCAATCTTTTCTCCATTGTCCTCCTGGGATGATAGACATGCATTCACAAGCACCAGCTTGAGTTTTAAGCCACTGATGCTGAGACTCAAACCGAAGTCAGTCAAGAGGGAGTACAAAGATATAACCACTATGCCATCTGGTGGCCTCAATAGCCTGGGCTTTGAAGTGAGATGGAAATAACTTTGAATCCCTGCTTGTCACCAAAGAGGTACACCAATCTATCCTATTGCTTCACCTCTCTAAATACAACGGTTCACCTACAAAACGAACATGTAAGTTCCTGGAAGTGTGAAGAGGCTTACCTGAGAGAGGGTGTATGTGAAATAATTGTACAGTGCCTGGCACACAGTAGGCAGTCAATGAGAAAAGGCTGACTACCTCTGACAGATGTCATCAAATCCACTGAAATCGTAGGGTAGACAGGCCTGTCAAAGAGAGATCGTATAGCAAGACAGAAATGAGGGCAAATAAAGCAACGTGGCTGTGTGGTTGCAGATAGTAGTCACCTACAGCAGTTATTTGCTCAGCTTCCGTGAAGCTGCCTGGCTCTGGGGAGAGAGGGGTGTCTGATCACATGAAGACAGCATAGCCTTTCAAAAGATGATTCCACTCGTTCTCACATCTAAGATTTTTAGGGCTTAGCTCTCAAATCCAAGCTTTTGGAACTCAATTTTTATACTCTCAAATTAATGCCTTTGAGATGAATATTAAAGCATGTTTTGAAAGTCAAAAGGTAAGCATTGTCTTCTTAGTAATCTGAACATTTCCTTTTCTAGAGGTTGACAATGTGGAAAGTCACAATTGTCCAGTCTACAAGAATAATCAGGTTAATACAGACATAATAAACATATAAGCTCATAATACACATATATAAAAATATATAGCAAATGTGTCTATTACAAAATATACCATAAATACAAAGTATTTTATAGAACGAATTAGAGAAACTTTTTTTGAGAGGATTTTGCCTTAGGTGGCATGTGCTCACCAGTGAGAGAGACAGAGACAGTGAGAGAGAAAGTGAGAAATCACACCCCAGGGAGGGATGGCCATGCCACAATACCCTCTCTTCCATTCTTCTCCTGGGATCTTGGACATGTATGTAAATACACTAGGTGTGACTTTGAAGCCACCAGGTCTGGGACTCAAACCACCTTCAGCTATGTGAGAATCCAGTGATATAACCGCTATGCCATCTGCTGGCCCCAGCATACTTTGTTTTTAAGGGATAATATATGTTATCACATGAAATTACATGAAATGTGTACATCTGTGTATGTATGTATACTTCATTCCAATACTTTGTGAAGTGTGTATGTGTGTGTATTTGACCATAGGATCTATTCCTCTAGATCTTCAATCCTCTCATGATTACTGAAGAATTCTTTATGAAAAATGCTGCTAAATGGCAGAGAACCTGCTGCTTTTTAAAAATTTACATTTGACTTTTGGGAACCAGCAGTTAGCGTAATGGCTATGTTGCTGGACTCCCATGTAGTCGACTGCGGTTCGCATCCAGGACCCAGTGGCTTAAAACTCACGCTGGGCACGTGTGCGTGCATGCCCAAGATCCCAGGAGGAGAATGGAGGAGAAGGGATTACAGCATGACCATCCCCCCTGGAGGGTGATTTCTCCCTTTCTGTCTCTATGTCTCTGTCTGTCTGGCGAGCGCATGCGCCCTATAGTGAAAACCTCTCAAAAAAAAATTACATTTGGCTTTTGATCATTGTACATTTTTACAATATGCAACAAGGTTTTTCCCAGCAAAAACTACCTTTTATTTTTTTTGGGGAGAAGTTTTTGCTATAGGGCACATGCACTCTCCAGAGAGAGAGACAGAAAGCAAGAAATCACCCCCTGGGGGGATGGCCATACCGCAATCCCTTCCCTTCCATTCTTCTCTCGGGATCTTGGGCATGTATGCACATGTGCCTGGCATGAGTTTAAGCCACCAGGTTTGGGACTCTATTCACTGTCAACTACATGGGAGTCCAGCGACATAGCTATTATGCCATCTGGTGGTCCCCAGAAACTACCTTTTTAAAAGTTCATTTTTTCTATGAGTGAGAGAGACGGAGATAACATTCCCAACAGTGTTAAAAACCTTGATCCACCTCCATCTTTTGCCAGTACTGGGCTGTGGATGTGCAGGTGTCTGCTGTACTCAAGTTCTCCAGGTGAACCTGAACTGTTCTCTGGAGGTGAGTCAAAGAGGACTGAGATTTACACTACTCACTGTCTGACCCCTGTCTTTTTCTAGGGAGCCCTTTCTTCTTTTTCTCCTTACCTACTTCCACCTAATATCCGGGAGACTGCAGAAACTTTATTATATTCATCTTGTACTTTCATTATCAGGCATCCTATGTAAATAATGGTTGAGTTCAATATCAGTTTTGTTCACCTTCTCTTCATAATTTGGATTCTTTTCCTAGTAAACATGTATCGAGAAGATTCATTCCTTGCCAAGACAGTGTACAAGCTTAAAATTTGGCTTTAACTACCATGTTGATACAGCTTTCAATAAAATATGGGGGAAATTAACTAAAAATATATTTAAAGACCTGTAACTGCTTAATTAATCATTTTTTAAAAAATGATCTTAGAATAAGTAAGCTTCTTCTGGCTACAATATGAAATTTAAAGTTGAATAAAAACACGTAACAGATTTGATTACATTTACATGTGAAGTACTGTATCATAAAAATAAATCATAATTCAAGTTGAGAGACAAACATGAGATAAGCATGTTTTGATTATCTGATAATCTTGCTATTTAAAGTGTGTCACTAGTTTTTATATTTCATTCGGTAAAAAAACAAGTGGCATAAATGGGCAACTGACAAAGTACAATGTACACATCATTTAAAAATCTTAGGTTAACTAATGATCAAATAAATAACAATATTTGATCTTTTTAGCTCATCAGACTGATAAAAAGATTGATCATCTTCAATGTTGAAAAGAATGTCTATTGGTACATCTTTAAGTTGGTATCTACCTAGAAGGTAATTGGGAAACATTTATCAATATATGCATTCCCTTTGCCCAATGATCTCATATCCTAGATATTTATCCCCTTGTAGATAAAGGAAACAAAGATAATACACATTGTGATAGCAAACATAGGATATATATTTTTAGAAAAAAATTAAGTGTATGGAAATAGTTTTTTTGTTTGTTTGGTATTTTTTTTTGGGGGGGGGAGAGGTTTTTGCTATAGGATGTGTGCACTCGCCAGGCAGACAGAGAGAGACAGAGAGACAGAAAGCGAGAAATCACCCCCCAGGAGGCATGGCCACGCTGCAATCCCTTCTCCTCCTTTCTCTTCTCGGGATCTTGGTCAGGCACACACATGCGCCCAGCGTGAGTTTAAGTCACCGGGTCCAGGACTCAAATCATGGTCGACTATGTGGGAGTCCAGCAACATAGCCATTACGCTAACAGCTGGTCCCAATAGTTAATTTTTTTAATTTTCCAGCTTTGTTGAAATACAATTGAGAAATAAAACTGTATACCATGTTCCCATCAATACTGATGAGGTTGATTTCCACATATGTTCATACATAGATGTCTACAAAAATATATATACGTATCTATGTGAACATTTATTCATGTGTAAATATGGGGTGGGGGTTAGTAAAGAGCCTGACATGTCCTGGTGTTATTAGACAGCAATTTATTGGCAGATGAAGGAGGATTATATGGAAAACATTGTGAGAAGAAACATTTCATTCTCTGCTTTATCCTGTATGATGTCTGTATCCCTAAGGAGTGAGTATACTTTTTACCATTTAAGAAGATATTCCAATTTTGAGAAATATTTACATATATGACTACCTCATTTTGGGGAAGAAAGAAACATATTTTAAGAAATATTAAGGTACACAACTCTGCAATGCTAGAAGCTATATATGCAAGATCAGAGCTTGGTATTTGAGCCATCCTGAAACATACCAGGCACACCAGTGGCTAGCTGGGAAGGCTGGGGACAATCATGGTAAGAATTTCTGTTGAGACAGTCTCTCTCTTTCCCCCTTTCCCTCTTGTCCTCTCTATCTCTCTCTCAAATAAGCCCACTAAAAAGATTAAATTAAAAGTGGAAATTAGGGCTGACAATGTAGCACAGTGGTTAAACACTGTGTGTAGGAAATATGATCCCACAGGGCTGATCGCAGTTCAATCCTGACTTCTGCAGCTTAAAAAACACATCAAGTCAGGCCAGCAGGTGGTGTGCTGCTGAAGGTGGCTGTATTCCACATAATCAAATGTCCCGTTTGAGTTTCAGACCTGGTAACTTGAGAAACATACCAAACCATGTGTGCATGCATGCAGAAAATCTCCAGAAGAGAAAGGAGAATGGATTTCAATGTGGTCACCCCCCCCAGAGGGTGTCCTCTCCCTTTCCCTTTTTCTCTCTCTCTGTCTCTGGTGAGTACATGTGCCCTATAGTAAATCAGAAAAAGAAAAAAAAATCCATTAGGTGCTTGAGTATGTGTGCACAAAATCCAAACAAGATAAAGGCAGAAAAAAGGACGCCATCCAGCCCATACCACACTGAAGTGATTCCTTCTCTCTCTCTCTCTCTCTCTCTCTCTCTCGTCAACATATACATCCCTCAGTCCCATAAGAAGGGAAAAGGAGAATTTAATCCTAATATAAAAAAGCAACAATTCTTGGGGCCAGCAGGTGGCATGGTGATTAAGGACACTGAACTCCCTCATGGCCAACCATGGTTTGAGTCCTGGACCTTGCAGCTTGCTTTCTCACTTTTTCTCTCTCTTTCTCTCTCTGTCCCTCTCTGGTTAAATTGAAATAAATAAATGAATAAAGTTAAATAAAATTATTCTTTAAAAAAATCAGTAATTCTTATACTAAATGAGAAGATCATGTTACTAATCTGAATTTATAAAGATGTCCACAATACACTGCTTACATTACTTGGTAAAATACTGGGAAATTTTTAGTCATTGAGAATTATTACAGGTTTAAATTTAAATAGGTGGGTTTAATACATTTAAGATACAAAGTTCTAATAGAAATGGATGTAGTCATACAAATATTATCAGAACTGAAAACAGCAAGCTTAATTCATACTGATATTTTAAATATAAAAAGTAAAAGTACTACTGAAACAAAAATCAATAAAAATAGTCCAAATTGGAAAACAGCAAAACCTACTAATTATTAAATATGAATGATCTCTCTCTCTCTCTCTCTCTCTCTCTCGTCAACATATACATCCCTCAGTCCCATAAGAAGGGAAAAGGAGAATTTAATCCTAATATAAAAAAGCAACAATTCTTGGGGCCAGCAGGTGGCATGGTGATTAAGGACACTGAACTCCCTCATGGCCAACCATGGTTTGAGTCCTGGACCTTGCAGCTTGCTTTCTCACTTTTTCTCTCTCTTTCTCTCTCTGTCCCTCTCTGGTTAAATTGAAATAAATAAATGAATAAAGTTAAATAAAATTATTCTTTAAAAAAATCAGTAATTCTTATACTAAATGAGAAGATCATGTTACTAATCTGAATTTATAAAGATGTCCACAATACACTGCTTACATTACTTGGTAAAATACTGGGAAATTTTTAGTCATTGAGAATTATTACAGGTTTAAATTTAAATAGGTGGGTTTAATACATTTAAGATACAAAGTTCTAATAGAAATGGATGTAGTCATACAAATATTATCAGAACTGAAAACAGCAAGCTTAATTCATACTGATATTTTAAATATAAAAAGTAAAAGTACTACTGAAACAAAAATCAATAAAAATAGTCCAAATTGGAAAACAGCAAAACCTACTAATTATTAAATATGAATGATATTTAAAAAATAAACTGAGACTTGATAATTCCTCTATGAAACTGTTAAACTACAAAGTCTTAGTAATAAGTATAAAGAAAAATTACATATTTCTTTTTCAAGTATACATAATTTCCTGGGTTCTTTTTCCAAGGCTTTCAAAACGATTTTCATGCTGGGTAATTAAGGCCTCATAGAAGGTTAATGGGATGCTAGAAACTTGTACAATTCATATGTATTTTTTCTATAGGGCAACTGAGTTTTATTACATTTATAATTTTAGGCTACAGATAGCGTAGAGACCTGTTGGCTACTGCATGGCAATGCTACATGTGTCTTAGTAGCCCCACTCTGAAATATCAGCAAAATATCAACTAATACTATAATGGACTTATAACAACTTTTCAAATTGTGAGTTAGTGGTACACAATATGTGGCATTTTAGGCTTCTTTAAAGTACATAAATTTATTTAAGGAATAGAATTATTTTAAAAGACAACAATTTTGAATCAAAGAACAATCAGAAATATTGGTGCAGCAAATTTAATAGTCACATGATAATGCACTCAAATGAATTCGAAAAGCACTCTAACCCAGTCTTAGTTCATTTGGGTGGCTATACAAAAACTGCCACACACAGGGTGGCTTATTAAAACAACAGACATTTCTTTTTCACAGTTCTGTAAGCTAAGAAGTCCAAGAGCAAAGGACCTGCAGATTCACTATTGGGCAAGGAATATTGGAGCTCTCTGGGGCATCTTTTGTTTGTTTGTTTGTTTCCAATCTGTTTTGCTCTTTTATTTCTTTCTTATTCTCAATTTATAAAATACAAGAAATATTCACTAATCCCATTGATGAGGGCTCTCTTCTCATAGTCTAGTCTCTTCCAAAAGCCCCACCTCCTAATGCCATCTTCTCAGGAAGATTTCAACATGCATTTGGGAGAACACAAGCATAAAACCCACTGCAAATCCCAACAGAAAATGTTTCAATACAAGTGAAGGATAGGGAGAAAAGTAAAGGAAGAAAAAGAAGAGAGAAATGCTGACACTGGGTCTCCAGGGCCAGTGGACAGCAGACAAGAAGCATGATTCATTCAGTGCCTGAAGTTTAGTCTGGTCATAGAAATGTTCCCCAGGAAGTGTATAGGTATAAACAGGGATAAAGAAAGTAACATGACATCTAATGCACATGTATGAATTCAAGTCCATATCAAAACATACACATCATCCAGCAGGTAAGGATAGGGTCATCAGGAAAGTCATGACACATTTCTGCATAGAAAAAATATGTCATGACTTTCCCGATGACCTAATAATTGGTCATTGCAGTCCCTGAGCCAAGATGTTCAGAATCAGGCCAATGATAGTATTTGATTCCTCCATTCTATGAATTCATGCTGACTCTAAAGGAGTAGGGCAAGGGAGGAGAAGAGAACTCAACACATCAGGAGGAAAGTGTTCAGGATGGTGGGCAAGCTGGCAGGAATTCTGTACAGGCTTCAGAACATGTGAGAAACTCAAAGAATACCTAGTCAGACTTGGTACTGGGTAAGCAGGGGTGGAAGCATCATCAGAGGAGACTAGAGTTTCATGAATGTTAATTCTTAATCTTCTCCCTGGTCATTGAACATAGTTGTTTAACTCTCAGGTAGGCTGCAGACCCTTCTGCTGGCTCCAATCTGCTAGAGGAAGTATTTCTATTAATTTAAGACTGGCTGGGCTGCTTGCAGCAATGCAGGGCTGAAATAAGAAGGAACCTATGCCAACACTTCAGGAGAGGTCTTTTTGTTTGTTTAGTGTATTTATTTATTGACTTATTGTTGTGTTTTGCTTTCATGACTTTCTCATTTTTTTTCTATATGTTTTTCCACAAATGAGTCCCTTCAACTCAGTGTAAAGTACAAAGCCCCAGCCAATAAAATAGAGGAACAGAAATTCTTAAGGCCTTGGGTTTTTTTTTTTTTTTTTTTGCTTTTAAGTTTTCTTGCCATAGGGTGCATATACTTGCCAAAGAGAGAAAAGGAAAGTGGAAAATCACCACAGGTGGGAGGTAGGGGGGAAATGACCATGCCACAATCCCTTTTTCATTTTCCTTTTGGAATTTTGGGGATCCACACATATGTGCCCTGTATGATTTTCAAGCCATCAGAACCGAGCTCCAAATTACAGATGTGGGAATCTGGTCTTGCTGACCCACTTAAGGCTTTTCTTTAGACAGTTTTGCAAGCAGAAACTTACCTTAAAATGAATGCATTAGCAGGACCAGCAGTTAGTGTAATGGCTATGTCACTGAACTCCCATGTAGTTGACTGCAGTTCAAGTCCCGGAACGGGTGGCTTAAACTCATGCTGGGTGTGGGTGTGCATGCCCAAGATCACAAGAAGAGAATGGAGGAGAAGGGATTGTGACATGGTCATCCCACTGGGGGGTGATTTCTCACTTTCTGTCTCTGTCTCTCATCTCTCTCTGTCTTTATGGCAAAGTGTCCATACCCTAAAGCAAAAACCTCTCCAAAAAAAAAAAAAAAAGAAAAGAAAAAGAAAAAGAATGCATTAGCTCAATTACAAATCGACCATGTTTCTTTGAATATTTATAAAAATTTTTGTTGAGTGATAAAGCAAGGAAAATTATCCCTATGCTCAAATAATGTAACTGAAGACTACTTTTTCTGCTAAACAATAAGCTAGCTTTCACTCTTCATCTTGGGAAAACATGATATGCAATAGCTAGGAATAATGTAAAAGGAGCCATGACAGAGCCGTGAGAGAGAAGATTTTAAACTGTTTTCAGTGAATTACACATTCTACGTGCAAAATTAGAAAACTACATGTTTGCTGAATTTATCTTTTTAAGGTAGAAATAATTACATGACTTGAGGGTATTCCAATGGCAAACAGTAACAGTGACGCAGCGTTCATTTTAATATAAAAAAAATTAAGCAACATATCTGATCTACATTTCAAAATATATCCAGATCACATAATTATATGTATGTGGTTGTGTGTGTACACATATGAAGATTATTGTCCCAGAAAGCAGAATGATTTGTTTTCTTTATTAGTATTAGTATTATATGTAAATAAGAAATGATAATACATAAGTTATTTCAAAAACTCTCTTGCCAGGTAAAGAAAGTTAAAAAAATAAATAAAAAGAAACAAAAGTCATGAGAGTGAAGGAGCACAGAATTTAATAAGCACTCAATGAATTAATTTTTGGAAGACTAAAAATCTAAGGAAGCCTACATTCAGACAAAGTAAAGAAAGCTACAGTTCAGAATACAGGAAATTTGGGAGTTAACCAAGAACAATCCAAACTTATAAGTTTGAGAGTAAGGAAGACTATATATCTATGCCTGAAATATCAGCCCTGTGTGTGTGTGTGTGTGTGTGTGTATATATATATAAAACTCAATAGATCAATAGATGTCGCCAATCTGACATGGGTTCTCTCCTAAGGCATGAAGCTTAAACTCTGAATACTTTTATCTTGGATCTGGACTATCTTCAAAAGGAGATTGAAAATAAAGCGAAACCAAGAATTATCTCTTGGGTTGTTGGCAAAGTTATAAAATATTCTTTCTGTGCAAAAAAGGTGTCACGACTTTCCCTATAGCCCAATAGTTTATACAGAATAATTGAAGGAAAAAATCATATTCAAGTAACAAGAACAGGATACTATAAAAGGAACCCTTAGAAAATATGAAGGAGCATCTGGAATTTATTTTTAAAACAGAATAAATGAAGGAAAAAAGAAAATCTCTACCAAAGAGTGATATATAATTAAAAAATATATATAATAGGGGGACCAGCAGTTAGTGTAATGGCTGTGTTGCTGGACTCCCATGTAGTTGACCGTGGTTTGAGTTCTGGACCTGGTGGCTTAAACTCATGCCAGGCATGTGTGCATGCGTGCCCAAGATTCTGAGAGGAGAATGGAGGAGAAGAGATTGCAGCGTGGACATCTCCCCTGGTGGGGTGGGGGTGGGAATTTCTTGCTTTTTGTCTCTCTGTCTCTGTCTGTCTGGCGAGCACACATGCCCTATAGCAAAAACCTCTCAAAAAAAAAAAAAAAAAAGAAAAAATATATAATGGGACTAAAAATTCTTATTTTGCAATATGTAAAATTATTATTGACAGAGAGATTCATGTAAAGATCATGAATGGATGTCAGAATCATTTGGTCCCCGTTTGTCCAGTAAGATAATATTCACATAAAATCAGTGCATTACCCCACAGATCATTTACTCGTTGAAAGAGGGAACGATCCTCTGTAATTAGAATTTAGTTACTTCCATCCTTTCATATTTCAAATCACAAATAGTGTAACAATATAACACTAGGTATCCTTGTGGATTTCAATATGAAGAACACTCCATCGTACATGAACTATTATTGCTCAAAATGTCCAACTTTAAATTAATCGAGACCTAATCCTGTGCTATAGAATATGATAGTCATAGGAATTATCACCAGTCAAATTACGATGGAATGTGCCATCAGTGTTAAATACACAGCAGATATCATAGATGTACTTTTAAGACTAAGGTAGAATATATGAGCACTTTATTTAAATAATTATTTTATGTAAAGTTATTTATTAAGAAGGGCAGAATGAGAGTGAGTGAGAGAGAGAGAGAGGGATAGTGAGAAAGCAAGCTACCAGATCCAAGACTCAAACCACTGTCAACCATGTGGGAGTCCAGAGCCCTTACTTCCATGCTACGTGCAGGCCCCTATGAGTGCTTTTGTATATTGGCTACATGATGAAATTGAACATTTTGGATATAATAGGTTAAGTTACACATATTATTAAAATTATTTTACCTTTCTTGTTATTTAAAAAAATTATTGTCAGAGGATACATACACTCACCAGTTACAGAGAGCCAGAGAGAGAAAGAAAGCATCCCTAGGAGGCATGGTTGCACTATAATTCTTTATCTTCCATTTTACTATTCCATGAGACTTTGATCTTGCACACATATACACACAGCATATTTATCAAGCTACTGGATTCAAATTCAAGCCTGCCATGTGGGATCCTACACGCTGTGCATCACATTTAACTACTACGTTCTAACATCAGCCTATACTTCATTATTTTGAAAGTGGCTATGAAGATATTTAAAACTATGCATGCATTTCAAATTATATTTTTATTGGCTAGCACTGCTTTAGATCTAACTTCAGTTAACAATGGTACCAGTAGCTAATGACCCTAAGAAGAAACAATGAAGCAAATCCAGATTGTGGAGTAGTCTACCCCACATTCATCCTGAACTCATCAGAAATGCAGCATCATGGAAAAAGATTGAGGAAATTGTTTTCAATTAAAAACACTAAGAAAGAACAGCAAAGGCCCTCTGAAGAGACTGGGTATACAAGAGAAAAAAACAGAAATGTCTATCAATTATCTGGGAATATTTCTAAAAAATCAATATAAACTAGATGTTAGAGTGTTATGGAATTACTCTTACCTTCTTAAGTCTGATAATGATATTGTTGCTATGCAGGATATCATGCTGATTCTTAGGAGACATATTCTGAATGATTTTACTATGACATGGCCTATAAGGGGTAGTCAAAAAGTTCATGGAAAATGTGTATTATGAAAAAAATTATGCATGTATTTCAATGTTTTTGCACCAAAATATTCTTGTATTTTAATTCTATTTTTTCATGAACTTTTATACTCCCTTCATATATCTTTCAAATATTTGAGCAAGTATATAAGAAAAAAAATCAAAGAAATTAGACAAAATATTAAAAGTTGCTAAACCTGAAGACTTACAGTATTTCTCTAAACATGAAAGTTTTCCTATTACAAAGGCAAGATTTGGGGCCAGCAGATGGTGTATTAGTTAAGATGCTGGACCCCTACCTGACTTCCTGAGGTTCAAGTCCTGGACTCAGAGGCTTGAAACTCATGCTGGGCATGTGTACATGTGTGTCCAAAGTCTCTAGAGGAGAATAGAGGAGAAGGGATTGCAGCTTAGCCATTCCTTTGGGGGATGATTTCTCATTTTCTCTCTCTGTGTCTCTTCAGCAAGTGCATGTGCTCTATAGTAAAAATCTCTCAAAAAATAAACAACTAATCAAGGGTCCCTCTTATACTATACACAAACATCAACTCAAAATGGATAACAGACTGAAATGCTCCTCAACATTGACCTTGGCTTTAATTTTTAAAAAAGTATCATGCCAAAAGATCTGACAACACTAACAGAAAGCAAATAAATGGGACTCCATCAAACTAAAAAGCTCTGTGCAGCCAAGGAAACAATCAACAAAATTAAGAAAAAGCAAACAAGCCAACCACTAGGTGAGAGGGCTGGATCCCACATGGTCTACCACAGTTCAAATCTTGAAAAACATGCTTGGTACGTGTTAATGCATGTCTAAAATTCCAATAAAACAGAAAATTGGAGAAGGAATTCAGCATGACCGAGCTTCATTGTGAGGTGCTTCTCCTTCTCTCTATTTCTCTTTGACCTGGGTATATATTCCCAGCAATTAAAAAAAAAAAAAAGACAAAAGAAATTTAACCAATAAGGGAGAAAATTGCAAACCATGTATCTGATAAGGAGTAATTATCAAAAAAACCAAATACAATAATTTTTAAATGAACAAAGGACATGGACAGACATTTTTTCAAAGGGAATGTTAAAGATGACCAGCATGACTGGTTCCATGCCTTATAGTGAAGGCAGCAGATCCCACACAGCTGGCTGCACAATTTGCATTCCAGACCCTGCTGTCTGAGAAGCATACACACAGGCATGCATACCCAAACTCCGGGAACTAGGGAGAGATGGAGGAGAAAGGACTACTGTGTGACCACCACCCACTGTGGAGTGCTTTCTTATTTCTCTGATGAGTGTACGTGCCCTCTAGCAAAATAGAAAAAAAGAAAGGTAAAAAGTTGCTTAACATCACTAATTATCAGGATCATGTAAAGTAACACCATTAGGAGGTAGCACCTCACAGCCTTTAGGATGGCTACTATCAAAGAAACAATTTAACCCTATTTTCATATGACATTATAGCTGTTTTTATGGATCTGAAAAAATAAATACCTGTAAGGATATAGAGAAAAGGGACCCCTGAAACTGTGAGTGTTTGGTGCAGCTATTATGGTAAATAATATGGAAGTTCCTAATGAAACTAAAAAATGGAAGAACTACCATACAACCCAACACCACCTCCTTTGGGTATAGACCCAAAAGAGAAGAATCAACACTTCATAACAGTATTGGTGCTTCATATTTGTTGCAACATTATTCACCATATTCACAATAGGGAAATACCTGAATGAATCTATGAATGTATAAAGAAAATACAGTATATACAATGGAATATTACTCCACCTTATAAGAAGAATGAGATTCTGCCATTAATCAGGACATGGATGGAACTTGACACTATGTTGAGTGCAATAGGTCAGACACATAAAGAAAAAAGTTGCATGACATCACATGGAATAAAAAGAAAGAGAGCAAGTATCCAAATAGAGAAAGAAATAGTGGTTATTCCTGGGACAGGACTGGGAGGAAACTGGGAAGATGTAGGTCAAAGGATACAAAATATCAGATACATAGTATGAATTAGTTTTGAGATCTCATGCACAGCATTAGGACTAACATTAAAATATTTAGTATTATAATAAATATTTTTGTCAAATAAAGGAATCTTAGTTGCTTTAGTTACAAAGTAACTACTTGAATTGGTAGATTGTTCATCAGATTTACAATAGTAAAAATTTTACTGTCTATGTTGGGGAACCAGCAGTTAGCGTAATGGCTATGTCGCTGGACTCCCACGTAGTCAACCACGGTTCGCGTCCTGGACCCGGTGGCTTAAAACTCACGCCGGGCGCATGTGTGCCCTAGGTCCCGAGAGAAGAATGGAGGAGAAGGGATTGCGGTGTGACCAACCCCCACTGGGGGGTGATTTCTCGCTTTCTGTCTCTATGTCTCTGTCTGTCTGGCAAGCGTACGCGCCCTATAGCGAAAACCTCTCAAAAAAAAAATTTACTATGTTTATCCCGCAATGTCCTCTTGCAACTCTCAAATGCACAACTCTTAAAAAAGAAAAAGAAAAGCACAGGTCTAAAGTAAGAGGTGAAGAGAGATGACCAAAAATCTTATTCAAAAATTTTCCATTTCGCTCATATCATTCATATATATATATATATATAAACAAAGAATTATATGAGGACTACTGGAAAAGAACTCACTGTACTTATATACACGGATATTGATTCAATTCCTTCCTTTATCCTCAATTATCATGTACAATTGAAACACCATGGTGATTGTACAGTCAGCATTCTATAACTATCATCAACACTGGAATTCCTAGTTATGAAAATATAGAATTATAAGTGAATAAGTTGCATCAAACTTTTTACCATAAGTAAAACATCAAGTTATGACAAAAAGGTTACTTTTGTACTAACTTGTCATAATTTCATCTTTAAATAGGCATCTTTACTGCTTTTGATCCTTTTGGCAGAACTACATTTAAATGATATGTATGTCTCTTGTTTGAATTGATTTGAAATTTACACTCTACTTTCTTTAATCACAGAATTAAGTGTATAATCTCTTATGCTTTAAATGCTGGTCTACAGTAAAGACACTAAAAGACAATTCTAGTCAGCCCCAAAATCTGCAAAATTACATAACATAAAAGTAGTCTATTTACACATTTCAGTAGGGAACAGTTTGGAATTTAGGGACCTTCTAAAAATAAACTTCATTAAGTAACATTCCAATATTTTTGGAATATTAAAGCATATACTTATTAGTCACATCATTTAAAATTGTGTATTATTATTACCTGGAAAATTGTCAGAGAAAATATGTTTTTACTTCTTGCCAGTTTTTAGCAATATAAGTTCTATAATTTTGAGTATTTCTATTGAAATAAGCCACATAGCAAGATATTTTTTAACCTCTTTGTAGGGCTTAAGTACCCCATGTAGGCTCAGGCAATGTTGAGTAATAAATAACTCCCCAAGAAGCAAATCCTAGAAATCAGTAGATAGTGTAAGTTCATGAAACAAAACTGGAAAATGCTCACCTTAAAACTAACACTAAAGACAAGAAAGGAAGAAATAACAAGAATAGAACAGGTAATTTTGTTGCTTTTTAAAAAAATATATTATTTTAAATGTACATACTATACACTGGCATTATTGTTCAATTGTTTTTTTCTAGCTGTTGATTCCCATTTATATTTCACAAAAATATTGCTACATTTATAACATTATAATCGATTAATTAAAATACAATAATTACATTGCTATCTAGCAAATGTAACAACTTAACAGGGATAAGTATTTTATTTAAGTAAACTAGCATTGTATTAGCACTAATAATTGGAATTGTAGAAAAGATTCTTAATGGAATACTATTGACATTAATCTAATTTAATAAATACAGAGAACTTTTGTCAAATGTATAAAATTTTTAAAGGAAAATTATAACACAAGTCCATACATATTATACTTTAAGGCATTCTCGTTTTAATATGCATTACAAGAAAATTCCTGTAGATGGCAGTATTTACCACAGTTAGAAATTATTTTAGAATTACTTTAACTCTTAAAATGACACTCAAACGAGCTAAAATAGATCATAGTGAAAAACGGAACTTTTGTACTCAACATTTCTTCAGAATTTTTGTGTTGCTTTGAATAAATGCTCAATCTAATTCAGCAAACTTTTGTTCATTTATTAGGTTGTTATTGCTATTTAATTTATAAGTTTGCAGGAAAAATTAAATTGACCCAAAACTTCAGAATAAATATGTAGGTGATGTGTATCATTTGGAAGAGTTAAAGTAGGGTACTGAGAGTATGGTGAACAGGACAAAAGAAATCTTAGTGACTAATCCCATTCCTTCTTTTTTTTTTTTTTTCAAGTTTACGTATAATCAAGCTTGACTTGAATAAAATTGTAAATGCTTCATTAGAACTTACGATCTTGGATGCAAGAGAGGTTTTCATCTTCTTTTTGAAGAAGTTGTAGTTTTAATTTTCTTACCTGATGAACATTTCAAATGAGTCACATATGTGTAACAGAATTTGAGGCATCATATTTTGTTGGAAATACTGAGGGTAGGATTATTTTTAACTTAAATTGTAGAAATATTGATCAAGGTATGGCAAAAAAATGATCTTTTATACTAGGTATAGTGCACACCAGTATAAAACTAATAGAAATGCTTCATATTTAAATTGTAAAATCTTACATTATCAGGGAGCAAGGATGGACAGAAATGGCCAAGTAAGATCCATGGTTGCTTTGTAGATTTGCTAGGCCAAATATAAAGACAGAACATTTGTCACTAAGGGTTAAAAAGAGATTCATTTTTTTTTTTTTCAGATTTCAGCTAGTATTTGAGAAGCATAATTTGTATCACGTTTTGTACACATTTCTCTTGCTCTATACAAATGAACTCCACTGATACTTTAACTTTTAACTTGGTAATTTAGAGACTTAGACACACACTTGCTTAAATAAATAATACATAAAATTACAAATACTATGTATCAAAAGCAGGTTCTTGAAGGATGGCACAAATGCCAGTAGGATAATCATTGTGGCATGGGTATATTTGTGCACTAGGGAGATGAGAAGAGTCGTTCTGGACATTACAAAAGTTTAGCATCACCCCTGGTTTCTTACTCACCTATGCCAATGCCAAGTCAACTTCCTTCCCAGCACATACACCTCCCATCCATGCTTCAGTTGTGACCATCAAAACATCTTCAGGCATTGCCGAATATTCCCCAGGGGCAAAATCCCTACTAGTTGAAACCCTTGATAATAAACAATTGATTATTGTTTTTCTCTTTTCTTATTCTCCCTTACAAATTGAAAAATAACAAGAAAGTTATTATAGTCCACATTTTAGTTCTTTCATGAATAAATTACTCAGGAATAAAGTCAAGCCAAACGGTCAAGTTGCTAGGATTAGCTCTTAGATTAGTCAGATTTTCTGGTTGTAAGTAAGTCATATAAAAGTACCAATGGAGCTCTTAAGACACAGATAGGATTGGACAACAATAATGATTTGGAACCAGCACTTAGCCACTGTGAGGGACTTCCTATCTCTGACGCCTTCTCTACATTATCTCTGTTTTTATTTCTACTCCCTCAACCTTCCTTGGGTATTCCAGTGTATATAATGAGAAACTATTTTCTAATCACTTCTGAATGCCCATCACTTACTGTTCACAGAACAATTAGTTTGTTCTGGGAGTATTTATTGCAGATCCAGGATCTTTGATTAAGGGCATCAGTAGTCTATCTTAAATTCAGTGTCTTCAGAAATGCCAACAATTGTACATTCACGGAAGGGCCCATTTATTATCACATGATGGGAAGAGTTCACACTATGTGATGATACCTGATTAATTTGTAAGCACGGTTGAAATATCCAGAGGAGGAAGCTTTGTGAACTTTGTAGAAGACCCTTTGTAGATATCGATCTATGGCCTTATGGATGACTACCAGACACATCAGGGACATGGGGCTGGGCCAGAGTCACTCAACAAGTGCCTAAAGCACTCTTTTCTGTTCTATGGAGTTCTTCTTTCCCCTGAAGGGTACCAGGCTCCAATTAGATTTCTTCTTCACTCCTCCCCCAAAGTTAAACTATTTAACTCCAGATATCTAACCTCTTTTAGGAAAAAACAGCCTAAACCATTAATATGTGAATGATGTATATATTCTTGACCCTTTGAACCATACTTGTATCAGAAGAGTGCTTGGTAACAAAACTAATCTCTGCATAATAAAATGACAAGTTCTGTTTTTCTCCCCTCCCTCTCCTCCCATCTTATAAACCATAATACTATGTAGACCTTTTAGGTCCTTGATACTTAAAGTGCGGTCTGCACATCCATAGTATCAGTGTCTCTTGGAACATTGTTAGAAACGTGGGATATGAGTTCCCACCAAAGGACTCACATCAGCAGGGGAGGGCATTGCCGTAGGGTACATGTGCTTGCCAGAGAGCAACAAAGAAAGGCAGTGAAAGATAGTGAGTGGGAAAGTGAGAAATCACCCACCAGGAGGGATGGCCACACCATAATCCTTTCTCCTCTATTCTCCTCCTAGGATTTTGGACACACATGTACACATGCCTGGAGTGATTTTTCAAGCTACCAGGTCCTGGACTCGAACAATGGTCTATTGTGTGGGAGTCCAGCACTTTAATCAGCTTGCCATCTGCTGGTCCTGTATTTTAATTTAACAAGACCTCTGGGCAATTTGTCTTTATTTTAAAGTTTGAGTAATATGGAATAAGGTTAGTTTAATTACCCTAAACTGTTATTTAAATCACAAAGAAGTTAACTTTACTATAATGTTATACTTAAAACAATAAACTCAGTGAGTAATTTGAATCAATAGTTACTTAAAAATATTGCCAGTAGTATATTTGTATATTTATTGACATAATTAAGAACTTACTACTGAGCATTCAAACTATCAATATTAACAAATAAAATTTTAAAAACTAAAACATGTTTAAAGGAGATGTGTTTGATGAAATTAGAATAAAAGAAAAGACTTTCAGGGTAGTAATCCACTCATGTAAAAAAAAAAACAAACAAAGAAAAAGTAAAAAGAAAAATGTAAATGACTCAGCTGAACTATTTTTAAGATATCATATGTATACGTATTGTTCGTTACATGAGACTATCAATACAAAAGTATTTTATATACATTTTATAATAAAATAGAACTTCTTAAGCAGATTTTTGAAAGAACTGATTAATCGTCATCACATGGAATTTATACCTTTTGTGTTTTATAATCATTTCCTGTAATCCTACTTTGACTTTTTCCTATTAATTGTGGTATTTATTTGACCTATCACCAAGTAGTTAGGATCTAATTATCTGTTGCAATTTACACAAGGCCAGCTTTGTTCTATGGTGAGGGACAAATATTACTCAAAAATAATCCCATTGCCTGCTTACACAGTTGCTGCTTGAAGAAACTAAATAAATAATATTTGCAATTAGGCCATAGATGTAAAACATGAATGCTGCTTTGTTCAAAATCCAAATGTTTCATAAACATTTTTGCAACCAAGGAAACAGTTTTTTGAAATTATTGTAAGAAATATTTGTTTATATTTTAAAAGTGATATTTTCTAAGGAAAATATAGTCTAATTAGGCTTTCTTACAAATGCCACATAAAATGTTTCTGATAGCATAATATTTGGGAAAAAAAATCAATCCCCCTTATGATGTATTCTGGTTCACTTTAATGCAGAATAACCCTAGTTTCATTTACCCAAAAATGTTCTTTGAAGATATCTTAATTCACTCTGTGGCTAGGGCACAATAAATTCGTAGGCATGGAGGGGACCAGTAGTTAACGTAAAGGCTATGTCGCTGTACTCCCACGTAGTCGACCGCAGTTCGAGTCCCGGGCCGGTGGCTTAAACTCGCGCCAGTGTGTGTGCGTGCGTGCCCAAGATCCCAAGAGGAGAATAGAGGAGAAGGGATTGCGGTGTGGCCATCCCCCCTGTTTCTCTGTCTCTCTCTGTCTGTCTGGTGAGCACATGCACCCTATAGTAAAAACTTCTCCAAGAAAAAAAAAGGAAAAGAAAAAAACAATTGTAGGCATGGGAATAAAAAGATGTATGTTTTAGGACCATGTAAAAGTTGTACTAGTATACATTGCAGGCTAAGATCTCCATTTAAGAAAGTTTATATTAAAGAATCTATGTGTATAAGTACACATAGACACATACTTTTATAAGCAGAGTGATATTGACTTAAATCCCAGCGAAGCGTGTCAGTATCTCTTTAAGTCTGAGCAACCCTGGTTTCCATTACTTTGGTGTTATCAGTGATATGGAGTTAAGCCAGGCTGCAGAAGTCGACAATATACATGGTCTCCCTGACTCATCCTGATTCAGTTAGAGAGGGACTGTGGATAGAATTTGGTTCCTAAGAGGAGACTATAAGAGAAAAATAAGGTTTATCTCCTGCCCTATATTAGTTAGTCTATTTATGTGCACATTATGTAACAAATTGGGCTTCTGGAAGAATATCATGTGAGTTTATTTAAAAAAAAAAAAAGAGGAGAAAAATAAACCATAAGATTGAGAAAAGGAGGAGGAGAAATAAAGAATGAAGATTCACAAAATAATGTTATTTCAGGTAACACAAAGTTCTGTTTTACAACATACTCAAAAATCTTATTACATTATATTTTTTTAAATATAATATTCCAAATATTCAATTGTCTGGGTAGATGCTATTGTGCTTGAAATATGTTCTCGTGCCAACATTTTTATGTCTCTATTTATAAGTGTAAATAAAGATGCTTCTAAACAACGTGCATGCTTTTTCTACATCTTTGGACCTTTATAATTTTTATAAAAGTTCATTAGAGAGATACTTAATATATTAGTCTAACTGATCTCACCTAGACAAATAAATATCATATGAATACAAATTGTAGAAAGTTTTTCATACTTTATTTCACTTGACATTACAAGACTTCAATATAATCCGATTATTAAGGTTGAGGAATATAAATTTATCTTCTTTCTTTTATCTTGAAACTTCATTTTCATCATTTTCAAAGTGCTTGTTTGAGCGTTATTTGTGATGGAGAAAACATTTGTTATAAACGCTTATATCTGTGTATAATCTGAAATCATAAATAAGCAATAATCAATCTTGAAAATCTAGTATTTTCTTTAGATAGAGATCATGATAAAAGAGTAGCACCGGAAAGTGTCAGTTTGTATTGTGGTAACCAATAGGTCTACAAACCTGACATCTGTACTTGTTGTCAGTCATACAGATATAGCAAATTGGGATACATTGAGTTCTGTCATTCAAACAGAATGAAGGTTGTCACCTGCTTTCCTCTGTGATCTGATTACTCGGACTATGTATTCTTTTAACAAAAGTGAGAAAGAAACAAAGAACCACGTTCAAAAAGGAAAGAGCTAATAATAAATAGTGAAGCAAAAGAATTATTCAAGAAGCTTACTATACTTTGCCAGTTTGCACAGCCTTAAAAGGTGTTAATTTCCTTTTTGTGGTGTTAAAATTCTGCATTGTCATCTTTTAAACTGTGATAACACAAAGAACCCTTAGCATGTTTAGCACAATCTCTCTCTGGAAGTACAGTGCAATACTCTCTGGTCTCTGTGAAATGGGGAACAATAATACCCGCTGAGCCATAAGAAGCTCTGTGATTGATTGATTAATGTCTACTACACACAAGAAGACATCTGGAGGGAAAGGACTTTAGAAGTCCAAGGCATGGAAGTATTATTTTATTTTTAACTTTGATTGGAATATAAAAGTAGAGTTATTAGAATTGAAAATATTAGTCTTGAAATCCTTGAGAAGGTCATTTGATCATTTTAAATAGCACTGTCTATGTCTTTTATATAAAATGTAATTTGCAGAAAAAGCCTTGCAGTCTCTTTTTAAATGTTGAGGGATACCTGGAAAATCATGGACTAAAATCCAGTTAGCAAACTGAACTGCTTAGTAATGAAGGTTATGTAATGTCATTACATGGAAATTGTTTAAATATATGTGTGTGTATGTGTGTGTATACATAGAATACACATACACACACATATATGAACACCACCAAATTTGTGGAATATAAAATAATTTCATTCATTTAACATCTGGTTCTGTCTTTATCACAAATAGCATTTTAGTCTTCAGTTTGCTCATCAAAAGTGACCGAGTTTCACGAGTGTCCCATAACCTACATGACCACCAGGGAACACAACATTATTTTACTATATCCCCTATGGCATAACTCCTAAAGTACTGATCGAGTACATCCCAGGTGAGAACATCGTAATGCCCTGCTGTAGTAAATATGCACTGACAAAGGTAAATGAGGGTTAACTAAGTGTCTGTAGTTACATGAGCTCTGTATTGAAAGTCATGCAATTGAAACCCAGTATCTTATTAAACTCATTAAAAATGATAAGATGCAGCATATCAAGCAAGAGAAACACCCTTACAAAACTGAAACTAATGAAGATAGCTTTAAATCATAATTATATAGATATGATTTTTAAAAAGAGTAGGAGAGGTGGATTATGATCCACTCTTATTATGCAGATGGTTATATAGTGTTTGGGGGCAGAAGCCTCAAGTTATGATTGCAGAGGGTTAGATATATGACCCTTTATATTTAATTTTCTCCCAGGAATCTTAATAAGGTCTCTCATAATACTCCTCACCTTAGAATTAAGCAGGTGGAATAGAGGAGGGCAAAAAAAGCCTCGAGTATTCTAGCTTTAAGAAGTAAAATTGATATGATTAAAGAATCTTGGTAATTCAGATATGCCAAATAAATACCGAGAAAATAAAATGCCCTGAACACGCTCATCTTATTTTAGATACAATCTCCTTTGGAACAAAACTACATATTTCATTCTGAGGCTGTGACCTGTGGTTTCCTTTAATTGAAGTCTCATAGATTTAATCATGTGATTTTTCTCTTCCTTAACCTTCATTCTGAGTTCATACTAAAATTTCATTTATGAGCATGGGTTAATTGTGAGTTCTGGCTCCCTGTGTAACTATCCTTCAGCAAACAGAAACAGTTTTGTTGAAAATTGGTGCTACATCATTTTTAAGGTAGGCGTTGCAATTACAAAGTGACTCTGAAATGACTACAGTATGATTAGAAAAAAACATAATGGTGATGCTTATAAAGTGAACTGGATAGTGGCTGTGCTGCTGTCCTTATGTAAATATATCAGAATGATGGTTCATTTATTTTTAAAAAATAGTTCAGACCACGAAATAGGTGAAAACAATGCATGAGCTTTAATTGCAGATGTTGTGAATGATAACATTATCATTCACTGAAGTAAAATAAAACGATCGCCCTTTAATTCACTGGACTTACTGTCTGATGTAATATTTTTCTTCAATTTTTTGGTTATTTATACAGTCCTTTTTACTCTTAAATTTTGTATAGTCTAATTATACAAAATATTACTACAACTAAGAGTTGTTGGGCTACTTAAAAACAGTATCAGCCTATTGCCTGAAGTGCTTTATATTACATATATAAGGGATTCACGAATTTTTACGCTG
This sequence comes from Tupaia belangeri chinensis, assembly GCF_000334495.1. Taxonomy (NCBI): domain Eukaryota; kingdom Metazoa; phylum Chordata; class Mammalia; order Scandentia; family Tupaiidae; genus Tupaia; species Tupaia belangeri. The sequence continues at coordinate 1,329,536 of NW_006160180.1, read as the reverse complement.
GTCTTTTATAAACTGCAGGTTTACTGTGACTATTCACCTGAGGAAAAGTTTGAATTAAAAAAGGAAGAGCTTACAATTTCACAGGAGGAGACAGTGGTGTCAAATAAGTTGGGTAAAGATGGACTCATTTATATAATACATAGTTTGGCAAGTTTGATTAGTATCTTTTTAACTTTCAACTTAAACATATAAAAGTAAATGTTCATATTGCAAAAGAAATCCATTGTATTCCAAAACAAAAGACATTCCCCAACATGCTACCATAGTGAATATCTAGTCCAGAACGGGGAGCACAGAGGTGAAAATAAATGCCCTTTATTCTTCTTTGTAAGTGAGAACAAGTTATTCAAGCATGCATTAAGACCTTCTCAGGCAACCTTTATAGGTCATTGAGAAAAATAATTTTTTTGTTCCAAGTGAACTGTTATGGTAATGCCTCAAACTTTACTCAGGTTTCTGGTGTTGTAAGTATAAGTCATTCCACAAACCTTCGTGGCTTACTTATTTTAAAAGATCAATCAAATACAGACAGGAGTTTGGGAGCCAGCATTTAAGGAATAAGGTTAATTCTTCCAGGAGTCATTCCATGCGGCTCTTGTATGAAAATGAGAAACGTGTGAGCTGTTTTATAGAGCTGCAGTCAGGGAACTGAACCGCAGGGGAAAAAGGCAGGTTTTACTGTAAAGTTGGAATCAGCAGAAAGTGCATAGGGAGAGAGGAAGTATTCCACAGCTTGGAAAACAGCTGCGCGGGACTCCTTCCAGCCTCCGAAGCAAAGTTAGCAGTTATCAGAACTGGAAGCGGGTTTTGCCGCAGCCGCGAGTCCAGGCGAGCTCGGAATCTCAGGCTCCCGGGCGCTGCGGGAGCAGGTACGCAGAGACAACCCACCATCCGCTGCAAAGGCCGGTCCTGCCCTCCAAGAGGAGACTTGGCGCGCACAGCACTTGGGCCAGAACTGCCCAAGGGCATCTCAGAGGCTGCAACTTTCCCTCTGTCTCAGCGCTTTTTGTGACCCTGCACGTAGAAGTGCTCAGATGAATTTTCTTTCCGGTCTCGAATGAGATCCAAAACGCAGCTACCCCCACCTCTCACCACCCGCCCTCTCTGCCCTTCTCGCCAATGTCCCCGCCAGCTAAAGCCTCTATTTGCAGCACCGGGCATGTGGTCGGCTTAACGCGCTCCGGGGATCTGCTAGCTCAGGCTCTTCACTAACGGGCGGCCAGGCGTCTCTCGCCTTGCATCCCAGTTGACTTTCCCATCTGTGCATTTTGGCCCCTCCACTTAGCAAAGAGAAATGGGAATGTGCGCCCAGAGACGAGACGCCACATTGACACCCATCCACCCACGGAGGTGTCCGACGTTCCCCGGATCCGCCGCCGCGTGACGTGCCGAATCCCCGAGCCGCCGCTGTGCCTGCCTGACCGCCGGGACTGGGGGTTCGCCACCCCGCTTAGCGCCAGCAAGCTCCGCGTCAGCGCCTGCCCGGGGAGCGTCAGCGCATCTTTCTCAGGGCGAACCCTGCTGGGCATGCTCAGTGCACCTCTTGGAACCCGACTCTCCCGGGGCTGGGATCAGATCTCCGGGTTTTCGCGACTGCCGAGGGGGCGCCGAGGAGGGGAGGCTGGGAGACAGTCAGCGCCTTGTTCTGCGCCCCCTCCCTCGTGCCGGGCTGCGACCGCCCGCACCGCAAGATGCAGGCCAATCAGCAGCCGGGGGAGGGGCCCAGGCCGTCACGCCCTCCCTCTGGGCTTATTGAGAGTTATATCAAGAAATTCAGTTCAGAGAGAGGAGAGAGAGGAGAGGGAGAAGGAGAGAGGGGCAGAGAAGAAGGGAGAGGGGGAGAGTCTACAAGACGGGAAGGAGCGCCTTTAGAGTCTCTGAAGCACGAAAGCGATAACCGATTAGGAATTTTTCGGGCAGCTACCATCCCGGAGAGCAGCCAGAGATCACCATCACCCCAACTCTGATGTTTCCTACAAGAAGTTAGAGACTTAAGCAGTATAGACATCGGATGCAAATGGTATATTTGATACCGTGGAACATACCCTGAGCTGAAGAAGTGCAACTGGATGTTGTGTGTGTGTCAAATACGAGAAGAACCCAGACCCGGTGTATATAAGAGACGAAATGTGGAGAGAATGACTAACGACAAATCTGTGAATTTGTTCTCTAGAGTTGCTAATTTGCCAGCCCGAAGCAACACATTTTACGAGGAGGAAACGTTTTGCTGCTTCTGATTTCTCCCCAAACTGGTGCTACCAGATGCATGGCTTTCTATGTGTTGGAACAAATCATTCCTAACTGCAGCATTCCGGGAAAGGTTGAGACAACTAACGTAAGTGTAAAGTTTCGCATGCACAATTGTAAATTCTGTGTTTAGATATGTCCTCTGTGTAGATGAGGGATGTTTGTAATTGGGCAGACGGCTGGGGCAGAGCTCACCTACTCGGCTGTATCTGCATCCCTACCTGCATCACTCTGCCGGAACTAATCGCGGGCATCAGCTACCGTGCAGCCTAATGCAGATAAGATGAGAGCCTGGGAACTGACCAGTCCTACTCAAGGAGGTAGCAGCCTGGGGCTTTGCACCCATTTAAATTGCAGTTAGGGGAGCATCTAAGCAGAGCCTTTTTACCTGCATTATTGGGTTGCAGTATTCATGTGTAGCAAATGTTACTAGTATTATAACCAGAGATCAGGGTTAAGAAACTGCATTTTGTCCTCTTTTAGGCTCAGTAGAAAATATTGTGCTGTTCCATGGGAATGTTAGCTGCGTTTCATTTGCATCTCTGCACTCTCTTCCACCTCTAGGATAAGGGATCCTGTATTATTGTATATTATCAAAAGTTTTAATGTGCTTATTAATTCTATGGGGGATAATTTGGCAATATGGAGAAAGGAGAGCAAGCTGTGGGTAAGATTTTGGAAGTCTTGGTGTTGTGCTTTTAGGCAACGAGGATACGTAGTGGCCGGTGACTATTGCTTCTGATGCTGCAGCAGCATGTCCGGATGCTCGTTTCCCAGTAAGATTGTATTAGAAGGCAGTTGAAGAACTGGGAGAAAAGAACAAGATATTCGTTTTAAAAGGAAGAGATGACTCAGTGTAACAGAGAAGAAAACACACCACATTTGACATGTGACAAAGCAATTAGCAGTAACTGTAGCTAAATACTTTAGGTTTTTCACTTGCACCTAAAAAAAAACTGAGGGAGGTGGGTTAGAGGCCAGGAGGCGGGTAAGACAGGGGGAGGGGGAGAAGGGGACCAGAATGCATGTTTTGAAATCAACAGTGTTTTTAAAAACAACGTGGGTGAACCCAGGTAAAAATAGCAGCTGTCCTTAATTCAAAGTAGACAATTTCCTTTTCTCTGGGCAAATGCAACAAGCAGAGGATATTTAGTGTTTTTTTTTATCCACAGAGTTAACTTGGCAAACAGTGGCAGAGCAAACTGCCATGTTTACTAATACGCAGCGGAAAATGTGTTGTGCTATTTCATGACTGTGTGTTTGTATTTACTGAAGAATAATATTGTCTATACGATTGTGTTGACAGTGGCTGTCTCCAAATAAGTGATGAGCTGTAATGCATCCTCCTGTCCAGGCACGCTTCCTCTTGCAAGTCGTGCAGCATTCCTCAGTGGAAACCTTTAAACCCTAAAATCCAGGAAAAGAAAATAGATACATTATCATGGACCTGAGGGATTTTTACCTGTTGGCTGCTCTGATTGCCTGTTTAAGGCTGGATTCCGCAATAGCTCAAGAACTTATTTACACTATTAGAGAGGAATTGCCTGAAAATGTGCCCATAGGAAACATACCAAAGGACCTGAACATTTCTCACATCAATGCTGCCACAGGGACCAGTGCCAGCCTTGTCTACAGACTGGTTTCTAAAGCTGGGGATGCCCCTTTGGTGAAAGTATCCAGCAGCACTGGGGAAATTTTCACAACCTCCAATAGAATAGACAGAGAAAAACTCTGTGCCGGAGCCTCCTATGCTGAGGAGAATGAGTGTTTCTTTGAACTTGAGGTGGTGATCCTCCCCAATGACTTCTTCAGGCTGATCAAAATAAAAATCATTGTCAAGGATACCAATGATAATGCCCCCATGTTTCCATCTCCTGTCATCAATATTTCCATTCCAGAAAACACTTTGATCAACAGCCGCTTTCCCATTCCATCAGCCACAGATCCTGACACAGGCTTCAATGGGGTACAGCATTATGAATTGTTAAATGGGCAGAGTGTTTTTGGACTGGATATCGTGGAAACTCCGGAGGGAGAGAAGTGGCCACAATTGATTGTTCAGCAAAACTTGGATAGAGAACAGAAAGACACGTATGTGATGAAAATCAAAGTCGAGGATGGAGGCACTCCACAGAAATCCAGCACGGCCATACTGCAGGTCACAGTAAGTGATGTAAATGACAACAGGCCAGTGTTTAAAGAGGGTCAAGTGGAGGTGCACATTCCAGAGAATGCCCCTGTGGGGACCTCTGTAATTCAGCTCCATGCCACTGATGCAGATATCGGCAGTAATGCTGAAATCCGGTACATTTTTGGTGCCCAGGTCGCCCCTGCAACCAAAAGACTCTTTGCTTTAAATAATACTACTGGGCTGATCACAGTTCAGAGGTCCCTAGATAGAGAGGAGACAGCCATTCACAAAGTGACCGTGCTGGCTAGTGATGGCAGTTCCACTCCTGCTCGAGCAACGGTTACCATCAATGTCACCGATGTAAATGATAACCCTCCTAACATAGACCTCAGGTACATTATAAGTCCTATCAATGGCACAGTGTATTTATCTGAGAAAGATCCTGTCAATACAAAGATCGCCCTGATTACGGTTTCGGATAAGGACACAGATGTGAATGGCAAAGTGATCTGCTTCATTGAGAGAGAGGTCCCATTTCATTTGAAGGCAGTGTATGACAACCAATATTTGCTAGAGACCTCTTCTTTGTTGGACTATGAAGGGACCAAAGAATTCAGCTTTAAAATTGTTGCCTCTGATTCTGGGAAGCCCAGTTTAAATCAGACTGCCCTGGTAAGGGTTAAGCTTGAGGATGAAAATGACAACCCACCAATTTTCAACCAGCCTGTAATTGAGCTGTCAGTTTCTGAAAACAACCGACGTGGGTTATACTTAACAACTATTAGTGCCACAGATGAAGACAGTGGGAAAAATGCAGACATTGTTTATCAGCTTGGACCTAATGCCTCCTTCTTTGATCTGGACCGAAAGACGGGAGTTTTGACAGCCTCCAGAGTCTTTGACAGAGAAGAACAAGAACGATTCATTTTTACAGTAACTGCCAGGGACAATGGGACCCCTCCCCTCCAAAGCCAGGCGGCTGTGATAGTTACTGTTCTGGATGAGAATGACAATAGCCCCAAGTTTACTCATAATCATTTTCAGTTTTTTGTGTCTGAGAATCTGCCAAAGTATAGTACTGTGGGGGTAATCACAGTGACAGATGCAGATGCTGGAGAGAATAAAGCTGTGACTCTTTCCATTCTAAATGACAATGATAATTTTGTGTTGGATCCCTATTCTGGAGTCATAAAGTCAAATGTCTCGTTTGATAGAGAGCAGCAAAGTTCCTACACTTTTGATGTCAAAGCCACTGATGGAGGACAACCGCCTCGTTCCTCTACTGCAAAAGTAACTATCAATGTCATGGATGTCAATGACAATAGCCCTGTTGTCATTTCTCCACCATCTAACACTTCCTTTAAGTTGGTGCCCCTCTCAGCCATTCCTGGCTCCGTGGTAGCAGAAGTTTTTGCAGTGGATATTGACACCGGGATGAATGCTGAGCTTAAGTACACAATAGTGAGTGGGAACAACAAAGGCTTATTTCGGATTGATCCAGTAACAGGTAACATTACTCTGGAAGAGAAGCCGGCACCTACGGATGTGGGCCTGCACCGTTTGGTGGTCAACATAAGTGACCTGGGGTACCCGAAATCTCTGCACACACTTGTGCTTGTATTCCTTTACGTTAACGACACGGCTGGAAATGCCTCCTACATCTATGACTTGATCCGCAGGACTATGGAGACCCCGTTGGACAGGAACATAGGGGATAGTAGCCAGCCCTATCAAAATGAGGACTATCTCACCATCATGATTGCCATCGTGGCAGGCGCCATGGTGGTCATCGTTGTGATCTTCGTCACCGTTCTGGTGCGTTGTCGCCATGCCTCGAGGTTCAAAGCAGCTCAGAGAAGCAAGCAAGGTGCCGAATGGATGTCCCCAAACCAGGAGAACAAACAAAACAAGAAAAAGAAAAGGAAGAAAAGAAAGTCTCCCAAGAGCTCCCTTTTGAACTTTGTTACTATTGAAGAATCCAAACCTGACGATGCCGTTCACGAACCTATCAATGGGACAATTAGCCTGCCGGCTGAGCTGGAGGAGCAAAGTATAGGAAGATTTGACTGGGGCCCGGCACCTCCAACCACCTTCAAGCCTAACAGCCCTGACCTGGCCAAGCACTACAAATCTGCTTCTCCACAGCCTGCTTTTCATCTCAAACCAGACACTCCAGTTTCCGTGAAAAAGCATCATGTGATTCAGGAGCTCCCTTTGGACAACACCTTTGTCGGGGGTTGTGACACCCTGTCCAAACGCTCTTC
>NW_006160180.1:1298524-1322866 GCF_000334495.1 Tupaia belangeri chinensis | reverse complement strand
CAGAGTGCAGTTCCCAAGGAGGCTTCAAGACAAAGGGCCCCTTACACACCAGACAGGTAAACGAGCACTTTTACTGGTCTTTAAGTACTGCATACAAGTGCCCAGTCAACCAGTATTAACGTGCCAGTGCGTCTATTGTTTGGGTCTAACTTTAGCTTAGTTATAAAGAGGGGGGAAAAAAAAAAAAAAAACTTGACCCCTTTTTTATTCCTCTGGGGCTCTGTCAAGAATTTTTAGAACAGCTTTGAAATTTCTGAGTTCTGAGTATTATTTAACCTCCTCATTTCCTTCAAATGGCAAAAGATGAAAGGAGAAAATTATTCCAAAATGTCCCAAGATAATGTTTGCTGAAAAAGAAAACCTGTTCTGATATGCCAAAATCCGCTTCTGGGCTTTCCGAATTGACTGTCCCAAATTTTCCATATTACCTTTGCATCCAAAAAGTCACCTTCAAATCTCAAGTTTTAAATGACATTTGAAGGTCTGACTGCAATTATGCTGGAGCTATGGTTGCTAAAGGGGTTAATTTTTTTTTTTTTTGCATCTAAACAAGATAGTAGAGTATTAAGTGTACATCAGCTGTGAAGCACATGATTGTTGATAGGTTGCAACTAAGCCATATAGGAAGTTTTCTCTTTGATTTCAAATTATTTTATTGTAATATAGTAAATTCGGTATTTAATAGGAAGATTTTTAGTGTCCATGATGGTCAAATACTCTTTCAAAAAAAAAAAAAAGAAAAAAGGAAACCCAAAGAGTGAATATCCCAGTTATTTGAGTGAATTATCCACTTGGTAGGCCCCTCTAATGAATGTTTAATTCCAAGTCTGGTTCCTCTTCCAGCTCGACTCCTCACACTATCACTTAATATGTGCTCAGAGAATGCAAACACTTTTTTAATATTATCTTCGGTAGAACATAATTAGGTGCTGCTAAAAATTCATTATCATGCTTTCCCAAGCCAAAAAGAAATGGATTTTGCATTATCCGCATCACTGCCCTTCCTCACGGGTGTGGTTAACTGAGAAGGGAACGTTTTCGTAGTAATTGATGGAGGGACCACCTTACAGGGCAGCTGGATTTATTGAGTCTTAGGAGAAAGAAGCAGTTGCCCACACCCTCTGTAAATCTTTCTTCTCCGTTGCTAAGCATCCTGGGATTTGCACTTGATACTTAGACTTGGTAGACTTGCCTAAAAATGGCCCATGTGGGCTGACAGCAAGGAAGTAACTCAACCAAAATCTCAAAAATTCCGTCAAAATGCTATATCCTAGCGCAGTTCAGTTCTTTCCTTTCTGGGTGACCAAGGGTGGGTCTTTAACTACACTCTTACTCAGACTCTTCACCAAAAAAGCAGAGTTCAGCGGGCTGTGTGATGCCAAAATAATTCCTTGATTTGGCTAGTTCAGGCAACTGGCGAAAATACCACAGTGTCATGGAAAGAACCCTGTCCGGGCATCACCCTCATCTTGGTTTCTTTCCTTCCTTTGCTACGTTGAGTTGTGTGGCTTTGAATATGTGTTTCATGGGTGTTGGTAACCCTAACATGAGGAAGGTGGGTGGAGTAAAAGTAGAGGCTTTTTTCTTTGCCACCCTGTCCAAACGCTCTGCCACTAGTTCAGATCACTTCAGTGCCTCAGAGTGCAGTTCCCAAGGAGGCTTCAAGACAAAGGGCCCCTTACACACCAGACAGGTAAACGAGCACTTTTACTGGTCTTTAAGTACTGCATACAAGTGCCCAGTCAACCAGTATTAACGTGCCAGTGCGTCTATTGTTTGGGTCTAACTTTAGCTTAGTTATAAAGAGGGGGAAAAAAAAAAAAAAACTTGACCCCTTTTTTATTCCTCTGGGGCTCTGTCAAGAATTTTTAGAACAGCTTTGAAATTTCTGAGTTCTGAGTATTATTTAACCTCCTCATTTCCTTCAAATGGCAAAAGATGAAAGGAGAAAATTATTCCAAAATGTCCCAAGATAATGTTTGCTGAAAAAGAAAACCTGTTCTGATATGCCAAAATCCGCTTCTGGGCTTTCCGAATTGACTGTCCCAAATTTTCCATATTACCTTTGCATCCAAAAAGTCACCTTCAAATCTCAAGTTTTAAATGACATTTGAAGGTCTGACTGCAATTATGCTGGAGCTATGGTTGCTAAAGGGGTTAATTTTTTTTTTTTTTGCATCTAAACAAGATAGTAGAGTATTAAGTGTACATCAGCTGTGAAGCACATGATTGTTGATAGGTTGCAACTAAGCCATATAGGAAGTTTTCTCTTTGATTTCAAATTATTTTATTGTAATATAGTAAATTCGGTATTTAATAGGAAGATTTTTAGTGTCCAAGATGGTCAAATACTCTTTCAAAAAAAAAAAAAAGAAAAAAAAAAAGGAATGCTTTCTCCCTAACATAACTGATTTATAGTGAAAAGAATGAATCCATTGTAAATATTCTCTCATCTTAGTAATGCATAAGTGATCTGTCATAACTCATTTTAAACTGTGAAATATGCCATATGAAGAGGGATTAAGAGGCTGAGACATTCATATTTCAACCAAATCCAGAATTAGTTTTTCTTAGGTCTAATAATTCCTTGTTAATAAAGATTTAAATGCAGCGCTGTCTAATTTATTTCACTGGTGCTTGTCTGTTGCCACAAAATTTGAATGTCGATAATAGCCTGTAGATGGCACTAGGGTATCATGTCGCTTGTGCTGGCCAGGTGCCAATCCCGCAGTAGCAGAGAAAGGGGGAGGGAAGGATCAAGCTGGTAGTACAGCCAAAGATACCTTTTATTTAATGATAGTTGCTCTGGAGCAACTAGCATTTAAGTTCATTTGCTTGCTCTCTTGTGATTCACTCTCCCTACACCAACTTTCTAGGATTTTGTAATCCAAGTTTTGTCTTTGTTGGTATGGAGTCCATTTATGGTGATGGCCCATCTGCATTCGTTAAACATAAGGAACATAAGGATTTCAGAAAAATTAAGACAGCAAAATTAATTTACAGGACAGTATTGCCATTCATTGATTAGTCTTTGGAAGATCAAGAATTTTCTTTTCTGGGAGTTGGGTGCAGTAGAGTGTATTATTGAAACTCTGTTTTTCCCCTGACCATCTGTTATTTATTACTCTGAAATGACTTTAAGGCTTCGTGGTAATAAGATTGTTATAAAAATATTTTGGACACTGAATCATGCAGATAGTCCCAGAATCTTAAGTATAAGCTTATTATACAACTATCTCTATTTTTAAAAGTAAAATATTAAATATCAAAAGTGTTTTAAAAGTTCATACCTAAAACTTAAATACACAAAATCAAGAAATTTAAAATAATTCAGTATAGAAGTCATAGAGGAGATTATGAGGTTATTAGATACATGTTGAAGTTGGAACAACTAGTTTTTGTATTAACTTCATCAGCATTTGAAAAAAGGTTGATGTTTTCAAATTTAGAAATCATCTACTTACTAGAGGCTTTTTAAAAGTTGTTAAATAGTTAATTATGATAGGAAAGGTAATTTATGTGTTTCATTAAGAATTTCCATTTAATTGAAAGGAAATTTATTATTTACTTTCATGGCTGAGAATAGACTGATGTTCTTTTATGATTTGCATCATGCCGTGACAAAACTCATGTGATTTAAAACTTTGCATGTGGAATCTGGAAATTTGTTTTCCAAAGAAAAAAATTGATATATGACACTTCCCACATCATCTTTCTTTTCATCTAAGTGTGGTCAGTATTCACATTGATGTATAGACCCACTTTTTCTAACTTTTCCCTGAAAGTGCAGTGACATAAATGTGAAGTTAATTTCAGCAGTATACGGAAAAGACTTTTTGCTGAGACTTAGTTATAAAAATATTTGCTTGTATGATGTCATCTTCTGGTTAGGATGCTAAACAATTCTCTAATTGGAACTAAAGTGCATTTTAGACATTCCTTGTGACCACGTGTCACTTTGCGGTTATGTAGGCATTCTCATATTCAAGTGTAGCTGTAAGCCACTATTATGATAAAGAGGTATTGAAATGGCTTTGTTTACACTTTCTAAAAGTTTTCTTCCTAAAAAAAAAGTCATTTTGATGTTGGCGGAAATGAAGAAAGTAAGAAGAGAAGTGATAGTGATTCACAGAGCAATGTGTACAAGTATAGGAAATAGAAGCATTTTTTCTATGAATAAAGGATATGAATTATATACTACCCAGCACAATGGATTTTTCCTGAACTATGTGATTGGTCTCTGAAGACGTCCTAGTTAAAAAGGTTTTAAAAATTAGTTTCTTCACTTCAACTAGTGTTTTTTATAGAAAATGTGCCCTGGAAGCCAAATGATTTTGAAAAAGGAATTTTTATTACAACAAAAGTTTTCAATAGGAACTTATAAATGAATATATAATGTGTGAAGATTTTTAGTTAGGTAGGCACAATTGCTATTAACAGAATACCTTGTCACTTTATGGTGCTGATTGATAGGTGGATAAAATGCAAGACTCTTGAGCAAAAGTTACTAAACGCGCATATCATTAGTTTTGATGGTTTATACAATGAAAACATAATACCTGACTTTTACATCATGGATTTGTATGTGATGTATCAATTTTTATTTTGTTTGGCTTTTTTCTCTTGCTGTTTCCCCTCGTGTTCACCTGCGAAGAACACACAAAACAACTGTAAATCATATTCCTCATTCAATCTATATTACCAAGGTTTCATTTTTCTTGAATATACCAAGTCTGTCATTGAATTTCCCATAAAATATTTTTATACATTTTTAGAAAATTTGCTCAGCTTTTACAGATTGAGAATTTATTTATTTATTTAGACAAAAGATGATGTCTTGGTTTTATTTGTAACAATAGTAAGGTTTACCGCTCTAAGGTTGAAGATGACAACATCATCAATTATAGTAAGACCTGAAGTAATAAAGTTTATTGATATTTATACCTAAAAGGGAAACAATATTATTGATGGATATGATTTTAAAATATGATAGTGTTCAAATTGTAGGATGACTCAGAATCACTTGGAGAACTTCTTAAAACACCAGTTGTTAGACCCCATTATCGCTGGGGTGAGGTCTGGAAATTTACATGGCTAACCAGTTCTTAGATGACATTGATGCTGTTAGTTTGGGGAACACACTTTGAGAATTGCTGCTTTAGCATACTGGAACAAGAAGTGTTAGCTCCTTTTCCTTTCATATTATCATATCCAGAGGACCTGCTTTTGTATAGCACAACTCTTGGCCCACTTATTGACAGCAGTTTTATTGTAGCTGGAGGCTTTATAGTAAACTGTTTATTGCTGTTTCCATCCAAGTTGACAGCATTTGGGGAATTAATTTTCTAGGTCCCAGTGAGCTTTTTGTTCTGGGGAGAGGTGGGTGTAAATGAAAATGTTAAAGTAAAAATAAATAAATAAATAAATAAAAAGTGACCTATTAACATCTGACAACTTCTTCAAGTAATGAAACAATTTTTCAGACTTGTACTAGACTTTGGTTCTGAGTATAGAGTCATGTCTGATTTTCTAAAGGCAATGTTCATTTTAGAGCATAAACATTCTGACTTTAACTTTGTGTGCGTTCATATATACATTTGGGTATGCTGAGAAATTTACACATGGAAAATGTAGGTATGCATGCTATCCTCAAGTATCTACAGGTATTTTTACAGTACAGGAGGAACTGCTTCTATTTCAAACTATTTGAGATATTATATCACCCTTATCCCCACTACTGAAATGCTACTATATCATGTAAAATGCACAAGGCAGTCGCAGAATTGCTAATTAGCACAGTTAGAAAGAAAAATTCAACTGAATGTGAAGGGAGCAAATGTTAACTAATAGGAGGCTAGCAAAAGTTTTAAGATATTTTGAACTACTAAATTTTGCATAATATAGATAGGGACAGTTGAATGTGGGTTGCATGTAGAAAAAAAAAACCTCCCAAATTATCTAGAAGACATTATCATTTATGATTTTTATTTCCATTCCTTTTTGGCCAAGTGTCCTATGATCATGGAATACGTTTTCCAACTTAGGAGGTGAAAGCGATCTAGGAAGATTTAGACGCTGATTTGAATTTTTGAAATAAGGATGTGTTGGCCTCTTTATCTCTTGGGTTTGTGAGACAAGTATTTGGTGATTTTATTTTTAAATCTTTTTACCCAAAGCCATAAATGTCAAGGTATATTTTGGCATTCATGGCTAATAACCTTAAAGCAGGAATAAGAATGTAAAGTTGCCACTGTATATACACATGTATGCTGGATCCTGAACATTTGTGAATAGAGAAAACAATTTCCATAGTTAAAATAATCTATTTTCTTATTTCTAAATTTGATTGCAATTAATTCTAAATATAGAAACAATATGCATTAATGTTCTCCTTAGCTTCAGATGAGTCATACTCATGAGTCATGACAAACAGGCTTTGGCATCATTAAAATCACCTTGCAGATGTCCTACTTGTAAAACTATGTGGTATTTTTACAGTGTGTACATATTATTATTTACTTAAATAATTCCAAATGATCATTTATCTTCTCATCATAGCAAAAGTTAAATGAAAATATTTGAAATAGGATATATTTTAGGTTTAATGGAAAACCTCAAATCTAAAGTCAGGTTTTCTTATAATCAGTTGTGACTTATAGAAGATCTTGAGATTTTATTTGCATGTTGATGTCTATAAGATGTCAATGAGTTACACCTAAAATATTAGATACAGCATGTTAATACATTTATCTCACATTATGTCATTGTACACTAAAGTACTGAGATATGAAAGTGAACATATTTAAATCATATTTTCTGGTAAGTTCTGTTTCCACAATACTTTTATTTTATTATTTTCATTTTTTGATTCCTCAATTTTTTTTTGTTGTTGTTGGAGTGGGATTCAGAAATCTACCCCATGTTGAAAGCTCTGTTGTGTCTTTCCAGCTATACCAGTCTGGATGCTTTTGAGGTTTCAGATGAAGTCAAATGTCTGTATTTTTTTTTTTTGTCATACTTCTCAGTTTGACTTTGTTAGAGATGAACTCTTGTGTGTGGTTAAAAGCAAAACTGTGAATTAACTGGATTGTTTATTACTTTTACTTAAAATCCTTGGGGTAAGCTTTCTCTGAAATTAGTCTCCTGCTTTCTTAAAGGGGTCCTCTCCTGAAAATATGCATTAGTCTCTTCCTAAAATTAGTAAATCAGATCATAGGTTTTATATTGAGTTGTTGTAAAAGTCATGCACATTTTTGCATAGAAAAACATAGAAAAATACATCATGAGTTTTTCAACAACCCAATATTTAGCACAGCTGGAAACTAAGGTTTATTTCATGTAAATATTTTTCATTTTGGCTTTTTGACACCTGATTACATGTTTTATGTTTTTCTAGACTTTATGACGTATTAGGGTTCTAAAATTGAAATCAAGTTGGTAAACATATGACTAATCATCACAGGCTGTGTGTTAGTGAGAAATTCGAAATACAAATCAGAAAGAGGTTTGTTCTAAAGTTTAATAGAGGTGTACGAGTCAGACTTTCTAATTAATAACTCTACTAATATCTTATGGCCATTTTAACAGTCACAGCTCCCCAAATATGCACCATGCTACAGAAATAAACGCAAATGTAAAAATACGATCTCTCATGTACATAAAGAAATACACTCCACTCTTTGAAGATTTCATCAGTTGTTATTTTAGAAAACTGTTAAATCTGTCAAACATTTCATTTGGAAAGGAACACATGCTTTTTGCCTTTATTTGATGCAAACCTATTGGGCTGTCATTCATCAGAAATTTAGAACAGGAAAGATATATTACCATGATTGACATTTTGCTTTTGATTTCTACTCTTTTTTTTTTTTCCCCTAAGCCAAGATTCATTAAAATTTAAAGTTTCTAAATAAGTATCCTTCCTTAACAGTAAAGCGTCATGACAGGAATAAACTGGGAAAACAACCCATATTAAATCTCTTACTTACATTTTAGTTCTATGGACATTTTGTCTCTGATAGACATGTATACTGGCAGAATTAGTGAACTTTTCTGAATTGTAGTATGTATCTCTGAGAAAGTCAGAACTTAAGGTCATTCATAAAGAATCTGCTTTTATAAACTGATCCATTACTTAAATGGCACATACAAATAAGTTCCCTTAATCTTTCCCAGTTTGATTTTAGAGCCATAAGCACATATCCTATTTAAAATGATGGACTAGGGGCCACCTGCAGAGCTAGGACTATTGAAGATATAAGCACAAACAAGATCTTTGGGGGTATCTTTGGTTGATTCTTTCTAATCACTTTACACTAATTATCCTAAATTCCTTGAGAAACTATATGAAATTAGCTTATCTGTGCTTGAAAGGACTCCACTACAAACAGCTTCTCTACTTATTAATCTGTATAGATTTTTAATTATGTAGGCTTAGGATAGAATGAAAATGTGGTCAATTTTATCACCTGGTATAAGATACTGTATTAAAAATTCTTCCACAGTTTGTCTTTCTATCTGACCATCTCTACATTTTATTATTACACTGCTTTGTTCAAGTCTAGTCTCTGGGCCTTTTTTCAGTCTGTTAGCAGTTGATTAAGAAACACTCTAATCCTTTTCAGTATATTGAAGAACTAATGGATTGCAGAGTATTTGTGTCTTTAAGCTTCCATTTTAAATAGTATGAAGAATTGTCATTGAGCTGATATTTGCATATATCCCTCCCAGTGCTAGTTACTTTGCCTCTTTTTTTGTCCTCCTAATCTTCAGCTTTCATTCTAAGAATATTTATTTTAGTCGGAAATAAGCATGCCAGTGATAGAAATTTGGGATCCACCTCCAAATGAATGCCATCACAGACAGGGAAGCTCTGGCACATTTTGCATAGATCTGTATGAACACAGTGAACCCTTCATAAGCTCTTAGATTGCAGGAAATCAGTGCTGAAAATTAAGTGGGGTTTTAAAGATTTGCAAAGTAGAGAGCTTTGTATAATGCTGGTATTGCAGGTGCCTATTAAATATGAAGTAAAGGCTTTGTAATACAACTAGCTAACACATTTCCCTCCACATTAGAGTGATTTATAGCCTAGGGAATTAGTCTTGCCTATTTTTTCCAAATGCAGAAACATTGGATGTGTCTGAAAGAATAAAAACCTCAAATAGATGCCTTAGAATGGACAGATTTGCTCTTTGCTGATTCTAATTAGTCAAGATTGATGATGCTGGCCTGTTCATGTTACTGTGATACCTCTGATGTCCATGATCTGGCCTTCACCTCCCCTGAGAAGAAATTCTCAATTGTGCATCAGACTTTCCTCTAAACGTAAAGTCAGATGAAACCCTTAGGTATCTGTAAGACTATATAGCATTACGAAAATGAAGCAGGCTGGGTACTAAGTGAGTGCTTTCATCCTCATAGGAGTTGCTATTGAATCATTTCTCAAACTGAGTTTTTACAATTCATCTTTGCTCCATTTGTAAATAGTGCATGTTTGCCGCACAGCATTTCATTTCAGACATACACAAGTTTCAATATATTTACCTTCATGACAGTGTTCGATAAAATGCCTTGCAGTTCCTTAGTGCTTAATGTCTTTGACTAGCCCCATTAGATATAAATTGGTGGAAATAGTCATGCATATTTACAAATGACTTTACAAATTCTATACTTTTTGCCTACTAGAGAAAGTATGTAATCCATGTGCACCCCACAGTAGGCACTGTGACTTGCTGAGAGTCATCATAGATGATTGATTTTTGAAAACAAAACAGTTTTTGGTGCAAGACAGTAGCAACTGCAATTCAGTGAATAAGGGTTTTTTTTTTTTTTTGGTTTTTGGTTTTTGTTTTTTTTTCCCTTCATTTCACAAACCACGATAAGAAAAAGGGCAGAAACACAGAAAGATTTATGAAATAAAGTCATAGTTTTATAGGAAGAAAATGTCTTTTGCTGACAGTAGTTCTATAGTAGGTCTTTTCTGAGAAATAAAAAAAACGGGTGCTTTTTTGGATTCGGAGGATGCAACCAATCTGCGCCTCTGTGTGACAGCAGCTGCATGCTGAGGACTTTCAAATACGCAGTCACGCAGGGTTCTGCAGGAAACTTTTTGTAGAAGGTGCAAGTGACAAATGGAGACAAAATGGAGTGAGTCCTGAGTTGTGAGTTTATGCCCCCCTGTGTCATAAATTCATGTCATTCAACTGATTTTCACATTGGAAGAATAGAATCACAATAGCCTTCCTTCTGTGTGTCAGCTGTGAACACCACTGGCCTGGCAACTTCTCCTTGCTCCATTTCTTGTTATTCACTAGATGGACTATATCCATTTCTGTTATTTACTATGCATCTGACTTCTTGGTTTCTCAATAGATTTTAAAGTGACAAAATGTATTTCTGCATGTCTTCCCATCCCCCCCTCAAATGTTGCTTAAGTCTTCCATGAAATGTCAAGTAAAACTCACATTATCTCTTTTCTTGCTAGAAATAGCAAAGCCCTATTTATTCTGACTCATGGTTTTAGATCATTTATTTTTCATTCGTTATTTTTAAAATTAAGTTTTTCTTACTCCAGCCTTTTTTCAGTTAAGTAATCTTATTAGATTTTTTAGCTACATAGATTCATAATGCTTCAATGCATTACTAACTCATTCAAATTTCCAACATGAGATGGTAGAATTTGTATATATTTTTTGCCTCAAAAATTGAATAATATCAAAATTACATGCCACTGTAGGAAAACACACAGACACCATCTTTAGGATATTTTAGTTTGACACGAACTTATTTTCGTTTTTGATCCTGACAGCAAGAGCTTCCGCTCTAGCAATGGCAGCAAAATATGCTGAATTCATTGATTGATTTTTAAACATGTTAATAATTAAGCAAAAGCATTTTGACACCTAAACTCTGTTTTAGACAATTAAATTCTGTTTTAGCTAAGGGTTATTGACTTCTGGATGATACTGGGAGCAACACTCCTCAGGGTTTAAACTATTCCTGCAGGACCATCTGTTATTGGCAGAGGCTATGCATGCTCTCCAGCTGATGCAGTGTCAACCCCAGGCGTACATTCAGGATTCTTCAAAACATGGCCCTTATTTCTGATGATCTTTTATTTTCAAATGGAAACTCAGTTAAACCAAATACTGATTAATATATAAAGCATAGTAATTAGGGAACAGTCTCCCAAAAGGAAAGAAGATACTATGTCTTATTTCCATTTTTATTTTTAACTCTGAACCTCCAATGGTGATAAGAATGAACTTGGTTGACATGTTGATCTAACTTGTGAGATCAGACACATCAGGATTATACTTTATATATATGTACAATATTTCCCACTTGTTTAATCTCTATAGCAGCCATGTAAAGAAGACATTATCATTGTTGTTCTACAGACACACTTTCATCCCTTAGAGGTACCTGTGCTTTCCATTTTCTCCCTTGTTTCTTCCACTATATGGCTGATCATCCTATGTGTTCTTCATATGGATAAAATGAGAAACGGAGAGTGAACTAAGTAAGTAGGATCAGATTCTCTTTCTTCCAAATTTGCTCATCCAAAACTTCTTTTTAAACCTTTGACTACTTAGATTATTGAATGTTTATTTTTAAGCACAATGATCAATAGATTAACTTCAATATACACTTGATAGAGATACATGTTTTGGAAGAACAAAAAAGGCATCGTGTTAAAGTTTTCTTTGGAGCCATCCAGACAGAACATTAGGATCACATATAAATTCTATTAAAAGAAGCAAAATAATAATTAAATAGTGATTAATGCAATGTCTAGCTACTGTATTAATTTTAGAAAGACAAATTGGGTGTCTCTTAGAATTCATAGAATAGTTTCACATTTTCAAGACTGGAATGGACCTTTGAGATTATTTGGCCTATTTAATTATTTTTGTGCTGAAAAAAAATGAAGACTATGAGCAATACTTTCATATTTGGAATAAGAAAAATGACTTGATGAACTGCTGCATAAAACCCGTGTGACACCGGGCATCATTTAAATGTATACTGATCCTTGCTTTCCTTGTATGCAAAATAGATGCGATCATGTTTAAGTCATAAAGTTGTCATGAGATTAGTGAGTAGATACATGTAAATGCCTGACCTGCTGTAGCAGATGCTAAAAAAAAAAAAAAAAAAAAAAAAATGTTACCTGTTTTTCTATTCCTTTTTGTCCACGGATACCACTGAGAGGGGTGCGTGCATTCACTTACTGGTGCTCTTTTAGTTTTGTTTTTAGTGAATTTCTTGAATCTGAGTTTTATTATATTATTTTGACATGTATAATCAGCTGTGTTAGTCTTCTTTTGACATGATCTGCTTAAGCATGATTTTTTACTTTGCGATTTCAAATTTCTGAAAAATTAGTCTTCGTCACAGCATCAAAACACAGAGGAAGAGGATGTTTTGTTTCATTTTGTTTTGGTCTTAGTCCTTGTTGCTTCCCATTCATATATCTGCTTCCTCTTTCATCTTGAGTATTTTAACTATGTCAGTTGCATGTCATGTTTTTAAATTACTTTGTTTCTTTTAATATTTGTTATTAATTTATTTCCCTTCGATTACCCATAGGAACTTCTCCCGTCTGGGGATTTTTGCCTTACACATCACTCCTATTACAAAACAACATATAAGAGAGTGAATCTGCTTCACAGTCAGTACTTAACACAGCTGGAGTCATTTGAAACCTGCTGGTTCTTGCTTCCAATTATTCCATAGACTAGAAAGCATCCTTGTTGAAGTAATGACATCCATGGTGTAATCAAACTAGTTAAAATGCTTTGGAATATATGGATCATATTTCTGGGATTCATCTGGTTTATGCCAAAAGCATAACAATCAGCAGGTTTTTTAAAAAACAATCATTTATTTATTTAATTCCATTTATTATTATTATTATTTGTTTTAATTAGACCAGAAAGACAGAGACAGCGAGAGAAAGGGAAAGCAAGAGATCAAGTTGCCAGGTCTGGGACTCGAATCATGGTTGGCCATGTGGGACTCTAGAGCCTTTAGCCACCACACCTCCTGCTAGCCCCACTATAGCAGTTTTTAATATTTTTATTTTAAAATCATATATATTCATTTATAAGTGGAATTTTAATGCCCAAATATATATAAGTGTATAATATTTGGATTTATGGGTGACAAAATATAAATGCAAACCAATAAATAACAATATAGTAATAAAAATGGTACCAGAAAAATACTCTTTCTTACTATCTTGTGACCAAAATAATTTCTTTTCATTGGAATAACTAAAATCAAAATTTGTATTTGGAGCACAAGATAGTGGGGATTTATTACTCATTCAATTAACGTTACCAACTAAATAAGAAGCAGATAGAGCCAAATTTCAGTTGGCCTCATTGTAAGTTTGAGTTTACAGATTAAAATATTAATTTTTTACTGACTTTTCCTACATTCTCAGGGAAACTCAGTTGTTTTGAGATTGGTTTTTTGATTTAATCCTAGTTTCATACAGGGTAATGGCTCAAATAAGAAGGAAAGATTTAAAAAAAAAATAAATGAACCAACAAGAATACTCATTCTCTCTGTTTGGAAAAGTTTTATCAGACAGATAAAACATAACATAGTGGAGTTATTTTCTTTAGACTTCAACTTGCTTTACACTAATACATGATAGCCACTTGAGATACTGAATAGAGAAGGGACATCGTGTGGATATCACCTTGGGTACCAGACCTCATGGAGTTGTGAAGATTATTGCACAGCATAAAGTAGATGTTCAGTAAGTTCTACTTCATGCCACCACGGGGCAAACATGGAGATTATCAGACAAAACGTCAGGGCTAAACACATTATAAGGGTAAAAATCAAGCTTTAAGGATTTACAGGCATCATTTTATTTGAAACATGTCAGTTAATTTTCTCACGGCATTAAGTATGCATACATATATACTGTATTTAGTTTTATACATATATGTATATTACATGTACCTAACAGTAAATTAAAATGACCATCATTTTATGTTATCTCTATCCATGATATCTTTTATTAGCCCTTATAATGAAAAAGGGATTGTCCCAGGAGGTTTATGTAAATTGCATTTTAGATATGGACCAAATATTTATTTTATGAAGAAAATCATATTTTCTGCACTGTGTCTCTCTAGGAGAGCAGGGTTCTGTGGCCATGAGAAATACCTTTTCTCCCTGCTGACCACTTATCTCATCGGGATATAAACTACACTGGGCATTGTCTTGGCTTTAAAATATTACAGTGAATTTTAAGCATAGCACTTCTTTTCTTGGAATTTCCTTATTAAAAAAAAAATCTATGTTCTTTCTGTTGTAAATTGATATCATTTCCCTGAAATAGTTTTCATAAAGTTTTTCTCTCCTTTACTTTTTTAAACTACTGTTGGAGACTTGCTCTCTCAATGGGTAATAAAATTCTAAGGTCGATTACTCTAATTATAAGAATGCTGGGTTTGAATTTATCCATTGGTTAATTTAGAGGGAAATTTATTTTTTCATCCTTAAAATCATCCTTCTTCTACAGGCAAAGGTGTTAATACAATATAGTTGCAAGGAAAATTTCATTTTTTAAAACTACATGAGACGAACATATATTAAAAATTTCTTTAAAATCATGGCACACATCGATAATGCTGAGTAATATCCTGAGTTAAAATAGACAGTCGCCTTTTAAAAATGGAGTGTCACTCATAGAGGAATCCATCTTGAAAGGACTATTTTGAGTCATATTCTGAAAAAAGAGTATTTCAGCCCTTTAAAAAAACAGACATGGACGCAGATGTTGAACTCACTGAGATGAATATTTGGTTTAACTGGCTTTTGCCTTTTGTTGTTCTGATTTTATTAAGACCATTTTCTTATGATTGTTTATGAAAATACTTCAAAGAACCAATGTAATGATATAATGTTGAAAATAAAGACCTTTATTATATTTTTTTCTTAAATTGAGAAACAATTGCATCCTGAAATTTTTATATTCTTCCATTGTAGAAGAAAATGTTATAATTGGGCTTTATATTTTAGACAAGACAGACTTTGTTATTTTTAACTTCAATTATTTCTAAAACACTAATTTACATATGGATGAGTGTTTATATATGCAGGTCATTCCAAAATTTTAATATCATATTTAAGCGAATGCATTTGTTTTTTGAAAAATAGTGCATATAATGGCTTACCTGAGCATGCTTGTACTAGCATATTTTAAAAGATATGTCCTGATCGTCAGAAAATGTACTATTTTAATTGCGGTTCGACTTCTGTGATAACCATCATCTGGTGCCTAACTAAAAGGATCTCTCCAACTGTTCTGTGGATGCTTGTGCAGTTATCACCAAGTAATTACTATAATTTAAATGAACTACAAAATTTAAAATCTCCCTAAAGATATAAACTTCAGGAATACCATGTGTAATAGTACTTGTTAATTAGATGTTAGTGGTTAAAAAATAAGTATTTCTTTCGCAAATCACACATGAATTAATATGGCCAGTCATGTAACTATATGTAAATTCAGCTTTCAATAATATGATAATATGGGCATTTCCAAACAACATGATAGATTAAGCTTAGTAAGATAGATATATTTGCATAAAGGTAGAACAGAAATCACACAGGTGTCATGTGGCCAGTAGTAACCAGTTTCCACCTACAATGGTTGGTGGATCTCACCATTACTCACAATGAGTTAACTTGATGTTTTTACACAGTTTCAATCTCTTGCTTATAATTTTTGTAAGAGACTACTATGCACTGTGTAGCCACAAAAAATAATCCAGTAGCTGTTATTAAAATTAATACATGGATTTACCCATTTTCATAACTTCAATTTATATTATTTTCTCAGTTTGGACTCATAATAATTTCTATCCAAAGTCATTTGTACTTTTCTAAAATTTCACTTAACATCTTGAGAATTAAATTTTCTCCACTGAAAATGAGATCCTTGGTTCCAACCACTTTTTCCTTTCTATTATTAAAATTGAACTAAGCTTTAATTAATTACTTAGGGAAACATCACTCCTTGGCAGATTTTCTCCTACTATCCAACGTCCATCTGGCCTACTTCTTTCTATCATCGGTAGATACAGGCTCAAATAGCACAAATCATTGTTAACATTGGCTCAAGGAAAACAATTACAAAGTAAATCACATGGTTCAGTCTCTCTGGACAATGAATGATTTGCAATATTCCCATTGTTTACATATTCTATGTTATCACTCCCTTGCATTAGTGTTGATAACATAGCAATGCCATTATCTTCTCTGAGGACTCTGCCTGATTAATTTTACCCTTCTGAACTAGAAAATTAACTTTTTCCTTCTACATCAGAAATCACAAAACAGAACTGTAAAATCTCAAGTAGATTATCAGTATATGTATTATGATTAGAAAGCTATCAACTTAAAATAAGTACGTAGCTGCCATATTTTATCAGTAATATTACTTTTATTAAGTTTATTATGTGTATGTATGAGTGCATAGGAAGTCATTAAAATTAGGATGTTAACTTTTGTTCAAGTTGGAGAATGACTCATGGTTTGGAGATCATGTGCAAATATGCTAAGTGCAAAACAGTGATCATTTTGACTTAAAGAAGCCAATCAAATAAAATAGTGCTTATGGTTTTTACTGGCATCCTATTTATTGAGTGATACAGTGGAGTTAAAGAAATAATCTGAGGAATCAGAATTGTCCTTCCGCTGTGGAAAGGAAAATCAAGTTTAAGAATAAAAGGAAAAGAATTGGAAATTAGCTGAAATAGCACCCAAGTATAGTGTGCTGAAATGTTACATGGTGTGTGTTATTTAGGTACCCAGATAGAAATTAAGACTGTATGTATTTTTCCATTAAGGAGTCAGCACATTGTCTTCAAAATACTGCATAAACAGGAACAAGGATGATTTTGAAATCTAGACAGCAGCCTAAGTGTACTTACTCTTCTAATAGTGCAATGATTTCTGAATCTCTGAATTTACTTACATTTTTAACTACTTACTCTATTGTACTCTTTCATCTTACAAAAACAACATGAAAACACAATTCTACTGGATATTTTAGTGGTGATAGGTTAAAGAGACTACACTGTCAGAAGATGGGTGTAGGAGTTACTTTGAAAGTTTGGAAAGTTGACATAGATGGAAGATGTGTAGTTCTGGAAATGCCACATGTTGACCAAAAGACCTTATTATTTTTTTCTTTTTAGAATTACTTTATTTAACTTTATTTATTTATTTATTTATTTATTTATTTATTTAAATTTGACCAAAGAGGGACAGAGAGAGAGAGAAAGTGAAAAGCCAAGCCACCTGGTCCAGGACACAAACTGTGGTCGGCCATGTGGGAGTCCAGCCACCTTAACTACCATGGCATCTGCCAGCTCCATCACGACACTTTATTTTTAAATCATATTAAGAAACCTCTTATAATGCTCATATCCTGAATACTGAGTAACAATATTTCAATCCTTAAAATGTTCTCAACATTTCTAATTTGAAGAGAGGTTAAAATACGGATATAAACAAATCATGCAAAGGAAGGAATCATTTTTCTTGCATTTTATTCTTTTGGGTGTACCAATGATACATCTCAACTATGTAGAGCTGAAGTGAGGCATTTAGAGTGATGGAAAATAACCAAGTAGAACTTGTTCTACTCTTGTAATACATTGTGTTTTCTGTAAAAAACATCAAACTCCAGTGCTTTTCACAGGAAGACATGAGTGCTCTTCCAGTGCAGAAGAAGATCTTATAGCCCATACTGAGAGTGAGGAAAGTACAAAACTCATACAACCTAACATTTCACTTCAAGTAACATTTAAATAAAGTTGCTATAGGAATCACATGAGTGTTTTCTTGTCTGCCGTGTCTAGTTTCAACACAAATTGTAGATGCAAGCATCACACCCAACAGCACAAACCATGGTGCTGTCACAAGCACAAATTTTGTATCCCTTTCCTTTTACTTTTTTCTAGACTTATTCCTCCAACTACTAATGTCGAAGAGCTATGTTTCGGTAAAGCCTTCAGTAGTTGCAGTTTCTGTGTATTTTGCCATATCCAAAGATGACCAGTAGCAAATATGTTTAAATATTTTTTAACCTATTCTTTGTCATTGCTGGTAGCCATTGTAAATTTCTTTATAGGTGTAAAGGAAATTGAGAATCATCTTTGTAGTGCTGCATAATACCATCAGTGCCCGTGTCAACCTTAGGTTGCTTCCAAATCAAATAGTAACTAGCTGTCTGGTCAAAAAAGCTTATTTATCATGAACATGTGGTTCACACAGAAAAAATACATCACTTTTTAATAAATAATATTTATATCTCATAAACATTATTAAGACTCACAAGACTATGGGAATGATATGCTTTCTAAATGTTCATTCCGTAAATATGGAATTTGGAGGCTACGAACAATGAAATCCCTAATTTTTAAAATGTTAATAATCACATGACAGCAAATTATAAACAACATAAGGATACTAGAGAACAAAAAATGTAGATCCGTGTCAAAGAAGTACCCTGTGATTTTTGCATATTGACATAGCTTATATAATTATGGCGGTTATGGATTGAATGGAATGTAAATAGTTTCTGGCAAGGTGAGAAGCTCAACAGGCCAAGACTTAAAATCCTGTGAGCTCCTGGAACATTGTCAGAGTGAGCCATTCTGGGGATAATACAGCAAATCACAGCTATTTGATTAATCAAATCAGTTCTTCATTGTAAAAGTACAAAGAGATGATGTCATGAATCTGATTTAGAATTGGATACAGGTGGATTAGTAAGCGTATATAGTCTGTGCCTTTCAAAATTTGACTTGGAAAAGCAAAAAAAATCTTTAGGAATTGGGACAAAAGCAACATTAGAAAACTATGATAGAGAGAAGGTAGAGTAGATAGGGGAAAAGCTAACGTTAGAAAGAATAAAGTCCGTTAATCGTAATAGTATGTTATTAAATTGGAACAAGTGACTGAATCCTTTTACATGATTAATCATGGCTTTATACTAAACATGTGAATGTGCTTTTAATCATGTATAAAACTGAGTGGCTAAAATAATCTAAATAGCAAACGATTTCACAGAAGCATTAGGCTGTCGGGAAAATCATGCTGTATTTTTCGATGCAATAAATGTGTCATGACTTTCCAGACCACCCAGTCAAAGCTATTTTGGATTTGTAAAGAGAAGATCACAATATTTATTTTGGCAGCCTTATCTTTTCATTTCTAGAAACTCAGTTTTCAATGATTGCAAACTAAATTTCTAACACCAGATAATGATAACAGCTGATGTTTATTGAGCACTCACTCTGCCTGTATTCTTCTCTGCACTTTATGTGAACTAACTCATTAAACAGGAAGAATTACTTTCCAAGGCACTTTTCTTGTTTAAAGTTTACTTCTTTCATGCATGAATGAGAGAGAGAGAGTGTGGAGATGACATCCTGTCCAGCAAAGTCTTAATGCCATGATCCACTCCAGATTGTCCCAGCCGCAATGAAGTGCTCAGCATAGGCAGGGAGATCTCTGGCAGTGACTAGGGACCTTTCCATATGTGTCAGCTTCACATTTTATTGGTGCACTACTAAAGGCCTCATATTGTCTCTTTCTACAGCTAAGGAAAAATGAAATTATTTGTTTCAGGTTACAGCTCTAATAAGTTGAGTGGACTCTGCAATTCCAACCCTAGTAGTCTTATATTAGAAATGTTATTCTTAGTTGCTAAGCAATGCTGCTGCTATCATCGAACTTTAATTAAAAATAAAATTGTGGCACATCAGCAAGAGTCAATTGTGCAAAAAATAAATTCTTCATTAAAGGTAAAAAAGGATAAAAAGGATAGCTGGGGGGACGGCAGGTGGTGTGGTAATTAAAGATGCTGGACTCCTCCATGGCCGACCGCAGTTCAAGTCCCGGAACTGGTGGCTTGCTTTCTCACTTTCCTTCTCTCTCTTTCTCACTCTGTCTCTCTGGTCAAATTTAAATAACTAAATAAAGTTAAGTAATTCTCTTTAAAAAACTAAAAAGGATAGCTGGGTCTTATTTAACATTTCTAGTTTGAAATGTCACTTTTCAAGAAATTCAACATTTCTTCATGGACTGATTTCGCCACTGAACCCAAAGCATGATGGCACAACAGCACCTTGAGGCCTGGGAGATTCTGTTACAGTTTACAAGGAACATTCACAGACTACACACAGAAAGAGTAGTAATTAGCATTTGTATCTGTTAGGTGGCAGAATTCTAGATATTTTTCGCAAACACTGGATTTTTAACAATGACTCTAAAGCAATTTGCTCTTCTCAAAATAGAACAGAGTTTTGTGATTGTTCTTATTTTAAACTACTCCTCATATCAAATAAAAAGAGACCTGGAAGAGTAGATGGAGCTTTAATTATACTAAGTAGTTCTCACTTCTTTACTAGATTTAAATAATCTTTTTCTTTTTTTAATTATTTTTTATTTCAGCCCCTGTTTCTGAACACTTCAGAAGTATCAATCACCACCCACCTCTGGACAAACTTGCTGACTTAAGATCAGCATGGGCCTTCCCCCAACCTATATATATAATTCACTGGAAGAAAACATTTCCCTGCTTAATTATAAACATTTACATGATAACTTATTTAATTATTATTTATAAAATTTTAGCCTTTCTCCTAGAGTAAGTTTTCCAGTTTTTTCACCCACAGAAAAAACCAGAACACACACAAAATTTATCAGCCACAATAATTAATTATCTTATACAGTTCTATAAACACAACATATTACTGGCTGCTTTGTATCTTTCTTGATTAAAAATGTAACAATATGTAGTAAAAATTACCAGTTGCATATTGCACTATCAAGATCTCCCTCAGGGCTGGCCCATAGCCTATTGGTTGAGGAAAGTGGGTCCCACAAGACACAGCACAGTTCAAATTCCACTTCTGGAGGCTTGAAAAACACACTGAGTATGTATGTACGTATGCCCCAGATTGCAACAGGAAGGAAAAAAATGGAGAAGAGATTGCAGCATGACCATGCCCCCCTTGTGGGTGCTTTCTATCTCTTCCTCTCTCTCTGTCTCTGTCTCTTTCTGAGACAGAATCTGTGTATACCCACTGACAGTGAATAAATGAATAAACAAATAAAATCCCCCCTAATCCTAAAATCCAAAAAGGAGCCATTGCAACCATATGCAAAATTGGATTTGTTTAGCATGGATTATAACAATGGAAACATTTTGATAAAACTTCTTGCTGAGGGTGTTAGGGTTTTAATCTGAGGTGCATCTGAGGTATATTACAGTTTTAATCTGAGATAAAACGAAATAGCTAAGAGTTATGAATGCACATCTTTTTCCTATTGTTTTGAGCAAGGAGGTTGTTTCTTAGAATAACATGCTAACTTTCTGTCCATTGTGTGCGTTTTATATGGATCATGGAATTGCTTTCGTGAATGCTCTTCTTATCTAGAACATAAATTCTGTCAAATTTCTAGAGAATAAAAAAAAACCTGCTTGCTCAAAAAGAATTTCTTGGTAAGAGACAAAGCAGACTGACACAATTTTAAACATCTCTAGATCGAACACTGCATGGCTTACATTTTGATTGGGAAGAAATATTGTTGTTTTTCCACCAAAGCTTGGTTTGAAAGCAATTTTGGGGTGGCAGTTTTTTCCAAATAACCTTTACTAATAAACTTTAATAGGAAGAAGGATTTAACTTATTCTAACTAAGAGCAGTAGTGAACATGTTCACCGAACGTAGATTTTATGTTGTTAATTAGACAACCAGAATTTGGTAAGAGCATACTTTTAGATCAAACATTGACATAAAAATGTTAAATTCACCTCTTGATTTGCCAATGAACTGGAGTGACAGGGTTTGATGTGTTTAAATTATTAAGGTAAGATATTAGAAATACATAATTCTTAGACATGAACCCAAATACACGGAAGCAAATTTCCTTTGAACTCAATGACGTAGGTAAAGATAGAAGTCAGTTTGTGGTGGGGATGTGAGGAATCATTTTGCCCGTGCATTTATTTAAAATGTCATATGCAGAGAAGTAATTAAAGGAAAGATGGAACTCATGTTTAATTATACTAAATATTAGCAAAACACTTGAAAGTAATCTCTTTGTAGCAGATTTTCATGAAAGAGTCCCAAACTATTTTGATTTCACTGTAGGTTCCAGTCTTCTGATAGAATTCCCAGTTTATGAGTATGAAAAACAAAAGCCTGCCGTGCAGTCATGAATACAAGTGTCCTAACTTGATGTGTTGATTTAGCTTTCTAGAGTACTGAAAATATGGCTGGAGTTTTCTTTTATCTAGGGGCTAAACATACAGGCTTTGTGAAAAACTAAATTAATTTTGCATTGACATTCTGGATGTTGCTGATAATTTGTAGTGACATTATGCCTATTGGTTATGATTGTGACAGGCAGGAGGACTCGATCCAAATGGACATTACAAGAGCCAAATTTAATAGTCTTAGCATTGGAAATTTCTGCCTTGAGGAAAGTAGAAGCTTTTCAGCACACTCTTTGTTTTCTTCCTCCCTGGTTGTACATTAATATACATCAATTCTAGGCAGTTGAGGAACGACGGGTAAGGATTAATGAAACTGGACATTACATTGTTGTAGTTAAAAATTCTGTAATGATTTTTCTGTGGTGCTGTGGTAGACATGACACATAGATTCTAACTCCTAGCCTTTACAGTCTCAGAATTTCTTCAAGGTGGATTAAAAAGAAGTGTAAAAAAACTATATAATTAAAGCTGGCATCATGATTTTTTTCCCTCATCAAATACATAATTTTTCACAAATATCAAGAATTGGGGGGCCAGCCGATGGTATACTGGTTAAGGGCACTGGACTCCCACATGGCTGAATGGGGTTTGAGTCCCAGACCTGGCAGCTTGCTTTCTCACTTTCTCTCTCTCCCCCCCTCCCCCTCCTCCTCTCCCTCTCCCTCTCTGGTCAAATATAAGTAAGTAAATAAATAAATAATTAATTAATTATTTAAATAATAATAATTGGCTCGGTTAAGTGATTGAATGCTGTACAAAATGTGATGTTTTTCTTCTTTTTTTAGAGAGAGATTTTTGCTATAGGATATGTGCACTTCCTGGAGAGACAGAAAGAGAAAGTGAGAAATCATCCCCTGGGGGGGATGCATGCTGCAATCCTTTCTCTTCCATTCTCCTCTCAGGATGTTAGGCATACACACACACATATGCTACATGAGTTTTAAGCTGCTGGGCCCAGGACTTGAACTGTGATTGAGTATGTGGGAATCCAGTAACGTAACCACTATTCGATCTGCTGGTCCCACAATGCGTGATTTTTTAACCATTTAATTACAATTGCTTTTATCTCTTAAAATTATTTTCAGATATGGTATGTTTGGTCCATGGCCACATTACAAAAAAATTAGATTTAAATGCAGAAATGAATATACACAAGACATCTAATATACAATTATACATTTTAAAATAAAATGTCTCTGAAGAGAAAATATTTTTCTATAATTCTAATGTTTTAATAAAAATATCTGACTCTAATATAGCAAAGGTTTCTCTAACTGGAAATGCATTTATTCCCCCCTCTACTATAAAGGTTGCCTATTATATTTTAAATAGTAGCAAGGTATTCTACTATTAAGACTGTGTACATTTTTCAAGTTATCTGAGAGTTTTTTTAATTGTCTTTATTGCAAGTTGTTTCTATAGTGGCCCTTTGACAAAATTACTGTTCTTAGACCTGAATTTGGCAGCACTTGCACGTATTTTTAAATAAAATTCTGACGGGAATGCTAGCCTTAGATTTTTGACAATGTGTTTTTTGGAAATGCTTGATGCAGACTTTTTCTTAATTACATTAATTCTATTTTTTGACTATAAAATATATTTAAATTCTGTATAAGAATTTACAAAAGTGAATTACAGCAACATTAAAGCATCTTATTTGGTATTTCTACAGACCCAATCACTTAGGCAATGGCATTCCAATAAGTCACAATATTTTTTAAAAATCTTTTCCTTAAAAATGACCTCTTGAGGGAACCAGCAGTTAGTGTAATGGCTATGTTGCTGGATTCTACGTAGATGACCACGGTTCGCGTCCCGGACCCGGTGGCTTAAAACTCATGCTGGGCGCGTGTGCGTGCATGCCCAAGATCCCGAGAGGAGAATGGAGTAGAAGGGATTGCGGCGTGACCATCCCCCCTGGGGGGTGATTTCTCGCTTTCTGTCTCTATGTCTCTCTCTGTCTGTCTGGCAAGCGCCCTATAGCAAAAACCTCTCAAAAAAAAAAAAAAAGACCT
>NW_006160180.1:1272561-1298122 GCF_000334495.1 Tupaia belangeri chinensis | reverse complement strand
CCTGCTCTGTCTGTCTGGCAAGCGCCCTATAGCAAAAACCTCTCAAAAAAAAAAAAAAAATGACCTCTTGAGATAGTAACTTTGAAGCCAAAGGGGTTAGGAGTATGCCAAACTTAAGATGATCATTTAAAAAGGAGAGAAATTTAAAATGTATTTGTCATGTGCTATTTGAGGTGACTGTGAATGACTCTTTTGAAATATAGAATGACATAAAAACAGAACTATAAAGTCTATTAAGCATAGTGATGGAGTTCAAGATGCAGGCAAAATAAAATGACTATCTTTAAGTTCCTATTAAATATGTTGCCCAATTTTAGAAGCTTGGCAGCCTATGAAAACTGCTTACATTTATTCAACTTCAACACTTTTAAAAAGAATGAAAGGGTATTTGAAGACCTTATTATTTAGTTTCTAACATTATGAGAGTGATTAAGAGACTGGGAATATCTTAATTTAGTGTGAATGTATATATACTCTACAGTTAAACGAACCGTTGCTTTGCGATTGTCAAGGTCTTAAAGCATAGGGTGTTGAGAGGACATAGTAATTTGCTTAATTAACCCCTGTTCATTTTACAGGACAAGAAATAAGATATTCCAGCAAGTGCATGTTACTTGAAATATACTTCATCTTTTTATTATCCTAGAAATATACTAATCTATCCCCCCTCCACCAGACACACATTTCCTTTAATGCGAATAGGAATACAAGGAACCATCTCTTCATCAGTATGTTTTGTCCTCCCAGAAACTGAATGTTAGTAGCCCTGACGGCACTTCTCTGACTGAAAAACAAAGTGCCAGAAGGATGACACAGCTCATGTTTTACAGGCCAGTGGCCCTCACGAAAAGCAGATGGTCTGCATTTGTGTGTCTTGCACATAGCCTCCCTCCTATCAATTGACTTCTTGCAGAACGTGTACACACTTTTCATTCTAACCAAGAACAGGAAATAGGCTGAGTGACAGAGCCTGGGTGCTTGTGGTGCCCTTCCGTTAGAACAGTGGGCAACCAGTACTGAGGAGGTTTAGAATTTAAGTTGTCTTGCTTGATTTTTGGTATGCTTTTAGATATGGTAATAACCTAATATCCTAAAAATATAAAAATATAACCAGTTCACATACAGTAGTTTACCTCATGTGTTTTCTTTTTTTTTGGGGGGGGGTCCAGATGTAAAAAATGACAATAATAATAATGTGCTCCTAGTCATTCTATAATCATGTTCTGATATTACCCTGCAGTTTTTGTAGACATAAACAGGTAACTAATTATTTATTATTTAATTGCAAAGCACATCTCTGCAGTCACTATTGCGTAAGTAATTTTTAGAGAATACAATTCAGTGGTCCCTCTCCTCACTTCACCACTCCAGGATAGGTTGGTATGTGTGTTTCCATTTACTTTCTTTTAGCTTTAAAAAAAATATATAGAAAATGAAAATTTTTTTTGTCAACTAGAAAAAAATTGGTAATATCGATTTCATTTTATTTCTGACAACTAGCCACAGTTTTATGCACCCCTGATAAACTGCCATGTGGAACTATATGCTAAAATTGGTGAAATGTGGCTTTAAAAAAGTTCACTCATTGTGCTATAATGTATGAATAGTAATAACTATAAAACACTTGACATCACATTTTTCTATAATACTCCTAGTCTATAGGTAGAATTTACAATACTGTATACCCTATCGCTACTTTGTGAAATAAATTCTTGAGATTCTTAGTAAGGTGCTACACACAGCATTATTACTGAAGAATTGCAGGGGAAATTTTCCCAATTGAAAACTGATAATTAAAGGTATTATTCAAAATAAGTGTATTGCAGAGTAGTAAGAACCTTAACATAGCAATGTATTTGTACTTTGATTTCACATTAAGGTTTTTTTTTTTTTACACAAAAACAATTTGGCTCAAGAATTAAGTGATACAATTTTATAAATTTTAAATGGCCAAAATAATGTCCAACTTGTGATACAATTTTATAAATTTTAAATGGCCAATCTAATGTCCAAATGTGCTCTATGGGTATTTTATCAATAAAAATTATTACTGTTAATAATTGGTAGAAATTTTTCCTCCCTGTGATTACTGATTTAAGTTGAATGGGAATTTAATAACATATAGGGATGCATCTTAATATCTATATTTGCTGAACAGTGTTAAATACACAATTAAATTTTGTCCTGATTGAAATGGACTTCTGTACACTATAATTGGAATTAAGTAATGAATATATGAAGTATTTAAAAACTTGTATATCAAAATGTATAACGTTCCATTTTTGGCTATATTTTGTAAAACATTTTTGGTGTAATCAGTATAACTCTCACATATGTCAATTCAAGTATTCTATTATTTATTTAAACAGATATATACCTAATGTATTTGGAAGCTTATTGCACTCATATAATTGTATATATTGTGGCTTAAAAAGTCTGTACTTATTCTTGCTTTATAAGTAGTGTGTGCATTTCTTTCCAATTTATTTTTAATTAATTATATTAAGGATGACATCCTTTACTAAATGTACCTTTAAATTCACAATAAAGTTTCAGAAATTGTTTTGTACAATGTTGAGACTTTGTGTTGAATTTGTTTGTGAACAGTTTTTGAAATCGTGTGCTGGTCTTCTAATGAAGAGTCCCTGATCTTAATATGATTGATGTAATGATGAGTTAAAACAATTGACGTGGTAAATAGCTAGACACTGTTCAATTGGGAAACTGTCCTTGTAAGTGACGAGTTGCTCACATATGTAGAACTTAGGCTAAAGGATACCAACTGGTCTTCCATTCTCCCTCCCAACCCTCAGTTATTTACTGTCCACTTTTCAGCATTGAAATATCAAGCTATTTATACTCGAAGTGTTCTAGGCTGCAGAGAAACAGTTACAAGGAAGCAATGGGAGAAAATAGATGCAGATATATTACAAATGTTTTTGGTCAGTTTACAGGAATTAAACAGATGTATAAACAGTTGACATACATTACATTTAACATGCCATTGAAAAAAATAAGACTCTCAAATATAATAAATATAAATATACATATTTGGTTTAGTTTGGTTCATTGAAAGATAAACTAAGATAATTCAAGTTTCTAAACTGAAGACAAGCCCCATGTCTTACTACAGTATTTAATATAACCCTATGAAGCCTATTGATGGGACCATTACTTGCCACAGGGAAACACCTGTAGCTCTACACTGCTGTGTAGGGATGCATTTGTGTTTGCTATGTGCTCTCTGCTTTGATTCCCTACAAAAAGAAGTGGAGAGTTGAATTAAATTTTTATATCAAATGAATTTCCCAGTTGCAGATGGATTATTTTATTTAGATGCTTGTAAAAGATAAAACCAAAAAAACACTGATCGTATTAAAGAGTCCCACCATCTTTCATATGAAAAAGTTTTATTTTTTAAAGATACTGATTGAAAGCAGAGATTAAAACTTAGCATAGATGCAGAATGTATGTTCAAAACTTGGTTTTGGTCTTAAGTTACACTTGATTTTAATCAGGGATGTTTGACCCATCCTGCCCGATTAACGAGTTTTATTTTTGCCAATTATTATTATTATTTCACATAGAAGAGAATTTGGTCAGTCCATGGCTTGCTAGTTAAAGTGGCTGGATTCCATATGGCCTACTACGCAGTTAGAATCCTGGATCCAGCAGCTTAGGAAGCATACCTGGCGAGTATACATGCTTGTCCAAAGTCCTAAAAGGAGAGAGAAGGAGGGATTGTTTTGACCTGACTATTCCCCATGGAGACTGCTTTGTCATTTTCCCTCTTTCTAGCAAGTACATGAGCCTCCAGCAAATTAAAAGAGAGAGAGAGGGAGAGAAATAATTTAGGTCCATTTATCAAATCTGGTTGAATGAAAATATTGTCATCTTGCTTTGTGGTTCTGAAGCTACACACAAAATACATGTTTTTGTTTGCCATATATAAAGAAAAATAATTTTCATATTGCAGTAGTCAAGTTCTAGATTTATAAGAACCGGGCAGGTGGCTTAGGAGTATCTAAGTTAAATGTTAAAAAGCCTGAGGTAACAAGATGCTTTTCTATAGAAAGTAAATGGCTTCAATATGTATTTTCCTTTGATTAGTTCTTTGACAGTGTTTTCTATTGTAATATTATCCAACAACTTTAGTCATTACTATCCTCTTTAATATCTATTATGTCATATATGGGGTTGTCACAAAAGTCATGATGCATTTTTATATAGAAAACCATAAAAATAATACACATGACTTTTCCAACGACCCAATAATACCCTACAAATATTTTGTCCACACTTTTTATTCATAGATACTACATATTTTTTCAATGCACATTATCATTTTACCACATAATATCACTTCAAAGATGTATTCTAATAATAACTTGAGGCTAAATGTGAATTATTGGTAACATTTTAGAAGCAACAAGTGACTTTTAACTGGCAAAGATTGCTGGGTGGGGAATAAATAAATTTATGCTTAACCAACAGTATATCTTAGTAGCCATACTTACAAACTAAATCTATACTAATAATTTAGTTTTCTGATCATTAGAAATAAAAGGCTTAATATTAGACATATATATGTCTTTATATATTCATATACCAAGGTATACCTTATATATGCATAGGTATGGGATATATTTATCTATATATGTTCAGATTGAAAATGATTGAAATATTCCTTTGTAATATAAAAACAACATGATATTCACTAATTATGATCAGTATCTATTATACAATTAGATTTTTTAAATGATTATTTTATTTTCATTAATTTTAATTTTATTTATTATTATTTTTATTTATTACTAATTTTTAGTTCAACCAGAGAGACAGATAGAGGGCAAGTGAGAAAGCAAGCCACCAGGTCCTGGGCACAAACCATGGCTGACCATATGGGAGTCCAGTGCCTTAACTACCGGGCTACCTGCTGGCCTCCACAATTAGATTTTAATACATAATATTACTGCAATAATTACTGTTGGTATTATGTGACAATGTATCAGGTTTCTTTTTGAAAATTTGGAATAATAATAGATTTTGGAATTAACATAATAATTAATATTTGTATTAACCTAAGTATTATAGGCTGAGGTCATTATTTTTATAGTTGCTTTTGCTACTTAAATATGTTTTCTGTAGTAGAACACAATTACCACTTTGTTTTTGGGCAAGTAGCTATTTATATGAGCATATAAATTAGGAATTATCCAATTAGTTTAAATGAGTCATCATTTATCATTACAACTGTCCCAAAATAATAAAGGGTGATTCCACACTTTAATAAATATTTGTTGGATCACCTATAATTTGGTGTGTGTTTTTGCAAAGTGAATCTTTACTATACTTTGATATATTTCACATGCAGTACTTAATAACTTTTTGAATAGATTTATATAGTGGTTTTATGGGGGGGGGTTTGAATAGATTTATATAGTGGTTTTATGGGGTTTTTTTTGGTGGGGAAGGAGATAAAATTGGAAGTTATATATACCAATGAGATTTAATAACATGCTACAAATTTTTAAAAAGCCATTGCAGAATTCCGGGTACATATTTTGTTTTGTTATACAAAATCCATTCAAGATATTTAAGATAATTGTATCATTCTCACAGTGCAGGAAAGTCATCAATTAACTATTCTGCTTGTGATTTTGAGTGAAAATAAAAAAATGAAATAATATTTCATTTAAAAATATCAAAAATAATAAATAGTGGAAAACGTATGTTTTGAAAATTGTGTATTATTTGCATCATTGATTCATGTCTTGCTCATAAGTTTATGAGTTTTAGAATTAATTTTTATGAATAAATAATTTTTTATAAATAATAACTTTATTAGAATTGAGAATTTGAAGTCTTCTTAAATAAATGCATATATTGTTACTTTGGTAATTAGTTATTTTAACTATTTTGGAAATACACAATACCCTTAAGCATGTAAATGGTTATCAATATAACAGAAATGTATTTACTTAAAATATTTTATTTTTAAACTGCAATTCTTAAGCTTTTTGCATTCTAAACTTTTTAAAGTAACTTTTAAAAGCTATGGGTTACCCTCCTGAAGGACTTATATACCTGCATATATATATATATATAGATATAGATAATAGATATAGATATATATTGCATATATGTATTACATATATATATTGCATATATATATATTGCATATATATAAATATTGCATATATATATTTTTTTAATTGCAATTCATTCAGTTTCCACAAACTTCATGTAGTCTGTCTAAAATCTCCCAGGAACCTATGGCCTT
Organism: Tupaia belangeri chinensis; assembly: GCF_000334495.1. Lineage (NCBI taxonomy): Eukaryota > Metazoa > Chordata > Mammalia > Scandentia > Tupaiidae > Tupaia > Tupaia belangeri. The sequence continues at coordinate 1,291,839 of NW_006160180.1, read as the reverse complement.
AGTAATAACCAAGTAATGTTATTCAACTTTTAAGGCAACTTTTAATAAATATGCTTTGAAATATCTTGGAGTATATTAGATAAAAGGAATTTAATATTCTTTTCTCAGCGCTAGTTATTTTATTTTGGAAATGAACTTTCTTTGGAACCAGTTTCTCCTATAATAATAGCTAAAACCTGGAAACAGTTTTGCTTCCTTATCTCTTACAGTAGTAAAATGAGACAACACCTTGAAGACATACATTTTGCCATAGGAATGAATACATTGATCACATTAATGAAATGCTCTTCATTGCATATATAATTGATGCTGTGAGCAGACATGAAAATTACTGCCATACAGAGCAAGCCAAACAAAATAGGGCAGCTTTAAATTTAAATTCTTTTTCATGTAAGCTTTCACTATTTTTTGCTAAATTCGATTTCTTTTTATATTTTGTCCGTTGTCTTTTTCTTGCTACAAAATTGTGCATATAATCTCTACGGAGTGACATGACAAAGGTGTACTTTCCTGTTCACCTTCACATTTCCAACTTAGACTTTGCCTGACATTTTTTTCCCTTCTTCCCTTCTGACAAAGATAGTAATAAAAACAGTACTTTTTACACCTACAGCCACAACGTTTATAATTTAATTTAATATAAAATAGTTTGAATACCACCAAAAAAAAGATTGTAAACTTGGTTGCTATCCTCGTTTCTGTGAAAATCAAATCAGACTCAGTGTTTGAATCTTTTCAAGTCATACAGCATGTATCTGACTCAGCTAGGATTTTTTTTTTAAATCTTCAACACTCATCCCAAAAAGGATTTATTTTTAAAAACAGATAAAAATGTATTTTAATGACAAAAAATGTTTACATAAGCACACATCAACATGTAGTTGTCCAGAATTCATTTTAGAAAATATGTACAAAATTGGGACCAACAAATGGCATAATGGTTACATCACTGAACCCCTACATGACCAATCAGGGTTCAAGTCCTGGACTTGAAGACTTGAAAATCACACCATGTGTGTGCATGACCAAAATCCCAAGAGGAGAATGGAGGAGAAGGGATTGCAGCATGGCGATTCCCCCTGGGGGGTAATTTCTTGCTTTCTGCCTCTCTGTCTCTCTCTGTCCCTGCAGTGAGGCACGTTCCCTATAGCAAAAATCTCTCTTAAAAAAAAAAAAATGAGGGAACCAGCAGTTAGCGTAATGGCTATGTCGCTGGACTCCCACATAGTCGACCGCGGTTCGCGTCCTGGACCCGGTGGCTTAAAACTCACACCGGGCACGTGTGCGTACGTGCCCAAGATCCTGAGAGGAGAATGGAGAGGGGATTGCGGCGTGACCAAGGCATATTTTACATATAAGTCATTTAAAGTATACAATTCCATAACCTTCAGTAAATTTACCAATTTGAGCAATCACTATAAATTAGTTTTAAAACATTTTCATCACCCCAATGAGAACATTTGTGCCCTTAGGTTTCATCTCTACTCCCGCTTCCATCCCAGGCAACCAATAATTCACTATTTATCTGTATAGAATTGACTTTTCTGAGGTAGCCAGCAGGTAGCATAGTGGTTAAGGTACTGGACTCCCACATGACTGAGTACAGTTCAAATCCCGGACTTGGTGGCTTGAAAATCACATGGGGCATTTGTGCGTACAAGTTCAAAATTCTGAGAGGAGAAGAGAGAAGGGATTTCTGCATGGTCACATGGCCAACTCACCCTCTGGGGGTTGTTTTCTCACTTTCTTTCTGTCTCTCTCTGGGCATCTCTGGAGAGAACATGGACCCTATGGCCAAAAAAAAAAAAGCTAAAAAGATGGATTTTTCTGGACATTTAATATACATAAGGTCATGCCAAATATAACATTTTATATAGTTGTTATTTTGGGTACTACTTTTAAGAAAATATATACTTATATATTATTATAATAGTTATTACCATTATGAAAATTTAATAATTTCTTGTTGTACCCCCATAAACATGAATAATTTCTCCTCAGATTTTATAGTGCACACAGATTTTTATTTCATTTTTTAAAAATCTGGCAAAATCAAATATCTCGTCACAAAAGTAAGAAATTGCCATTATTGTGCTTAATCTACTGTCTCATCCCTTTTTACTTTTAAGAATCACAGATGTATGAGAACGAACAGTCATGATATTAAATGACCTAGGAAGACTTACTTACTTACTTATTTATTAATTTTTGCGATAAGGCACATGTGCATGTTGGAGTGAGACAGACAGTGAGAGGGAAAGTGAGAAATCACCCATTTGAAATGGTCATGCTAGATCTCTTCTTCTCCATTCTCTTCCTAGGATTTTAGGTGTGCATGCACACACTCTGGGCATGATTTTCAAGCTACTAGGTCTGGGACTCAAACCGTGGTCAGCGATGGGAGTCCAGCATCTTAATTACCACACCACTTGCTGGCCCAGAGACTTTATTTTTTAACCATAGTTTGGATGTGGCTTTGATACTGTTTCCTTATGGAGAATTTTCAGTTGATTCAACTGGTCCAAGTTTCTTTTCTCGATCAAGCCAGCAACTCTCTCTTAATATATAACATACTCATTCATGAAATTACAAATGACTCTTTTGGTAAATAGCTCTGCCTTTGTATTGATGATATCTTTTTGTTTTTGTTTTTCTTTGAAATATTTTTGTTTCTTCATTGTATTCTTTGGCATCTATTTCATAACTATTAAATGATTCAATTGTGTCCCTCATGTCAAATGAGGTACAGAATCATAAAACTTTTCAATCCTCCATGGCAAATTAAATAAGTAGAAATAAAAGTCCACTATTTCTGTGCCATTTTTAGAGAGTTCGTTAGAAACACCAAATTGCAAATTTTAAGGGATAATACATTTAATAAATAGAATGAATACTAGTGTAAATTAGAAGCACAGATATGTGTGTATATGCTGCATAATAACAAATTATTTGATTCATATTTGTTTTTATACTTTATATGCCATTCCTGGATCTTTGGTAGCAAATTTAAGTCTGAATTATAAATTTTCAGAATGCATTAAAACGATTCTATTCTCTGAGCAAATATTAGACAGGTAGTATGAGGAAATGGCCAGAAATGGCTAATAACAGAGAAGTAGTTCACTGAAGAGTCTGAGATTTGTGAAGAAACACGTGCAGAAGATAAAAGAGATGAGAGGAGTGAAAAAGCTCATCTTAGTCTTGCATGGTCTGATTGAATTTCTGTCTTTGTCTCCTATGTTTTAATTTAGAAACGACTGTCTTTGTCTCCTATGTTTTAATTTAGAAATGATGATTTTTGTCTCCACCTTCATAAAACAGAAATATTATTAAAATTTCAGTCATGCTTATATGAGTGCAATAAACAAGGGTTAATATTTTTTATATATATATGATCAGTTATTTAATTAGGTTCTTGGCAAAAAAATCTAGAACACCAATTTGTGATGATAAAGTCCATTTGTAAGGGCAAACACCGATTGCAGGTAGCCCTGGAGCTGAGGAATAGCTTTGATTTTTGGTAAAATTTGCAAATCCACAGCTTTCTGATCAATCTTGCGCTGCTCTGAAATCTCGTATTTTTCCTTCTCTGTGTCAAAGATCTCACCTTCCTGGTGTCTGGGCTTCCGCAGTTTCTTTTTCTTGAAGTAAGCATCGGTAAGGTGCTTTGGGATTTTTACTTTGCTAATATCAATTTTCGTGGAGGTGGCAATGATAAATTTCTGGTGTGTTCTACGCAGTGGAACTGGATTGAGAACCAGCAGTCCAGTTACAAGTAGCAAGCCACTGCTCAGCTGCTTCAGGAAAACCACTCTCTTGCCTCTGTAGCGTCCAGTGAGTATGATTAGAACGGTCCCAGGAATGATGCTGGCTCGCAGCTTTCTCACATGCTGACTGAAGGGTTTTTTGCTGTGGTTCAACAGCTTTCGAGGCACACCTTCAGCAGGGTAATACCTAGGCATTTTGTGCAGTTTAACCACCGGGTGCCATCATTCTTGTCTCCACCAACCGGTTTTGTGACAGTGGCAAGAACCTTCTTTTTCTTTTCAATCCTGGATTTAGTGGCCGAGTACCTGGATTTGGTGGCCACATTTCCTCTTATACGCGGCCTTCCTGGAACACACAGCAGATCTGCCGATCTAGGACGAAGTTTCAGCTGCAATGGGGCTTCCCCTTCTTGGGCTTTTTAGCCTTGGGGTCACCCTTTTTAATCTTGCCACTGGCATCAGCCTTCTTGGCTTCAGGTTTCTTCTCCTTAGTATCCTGCTTTGCAGCTTTATCGCCTGCCATCTTGTGTAGTGGGAAAGAGCAATCGAGGGTTAATATTTGAAAGAGTTTAGAAAGAGCGCTTGACACAAAGAAGGCTTATAAAGTGCCAGATAAGTAATATTGATAGAACTTCCAAAACAAAGTTTCCCTCTCAATTTAACTTCAGAAACCATCTTTGCTTTGATAGTCTTAAGTCTAATAAGCTTCTCAAAAATCATCTTGATATACATAGAAGAAAAAAAATAGAAATACTCTATATAGAACTTGGAAGTTACATTGCTTCTTATTACTTTGTGATGTGTGAAACCTCAATAGTAGTTACACTGAAGTTAAGTGCTGTCCATGTTTGTATGATACAGGTTGAAGTAACAGAAATATTTATAACTAGCTGCATTTCCATAGAAATATGAATAGCATTAGCAAAAGGTCACTTCCATATGATTCCGGGAGACTTGAATTGAAAAATTTATTTGACACTTTTAAAACTCATAATGTAGGTTTATTATTTAGTTATTCTTTGTAATTCAAGTTTCCCTCTCCCCTTAGAAGGAAGTTACTAAGAATATATATCTTGGGGAATCTAGAATAATACAGACTTTGCAAAAGGGGCTATTTATTCTTATGATTAAGATTTCATGACTTAGAGTTCAACAGATAGGTAAACTCGTTGGGATTCATGTTCATTTCTTAATTCCCTTCAACATCTCACCAGATTTCAGATATGCTGCTTACTTTCTTGACTTTTTTTTTTTTTTTTTTGAGAGGTTTTTGTTGTAGGGCGTGTGCACCTGGCAGAAAGATAGAGAGAGACAGAAAGTGAGAAATCACTCTCCAGGAGGGATGGCCACACCACAATCCCTTCTTCTCCTTTCTCCTCTCGGGATCTTGGGCACACAAGCACAGGCACCTGTCATGAGTTTAAGCCACCTGGTCTGGGACTCGAAACGCAGTCAACTACATGGGAGGCCAGCAACATAGCCATTACGCTAACTGCTGGTCCCTGACTTTACTTCTATTGTGTTAATTATACTGAAAGCTCACTAGAGGAAAATTAGATGTGATTTTACAAAAAATAGTGAGTGTCTGGATGGAGAAAGTTATTGGGAAGTATAAGGGAGAATGCCAGAGACTTTTTCTTTTCTTGTATGTGTGTGTGTGTGCATATGGTACAATTCCTCATATACTGTTGACCAAGCACTAAACCTTCAAGACAAGGGAAGATATTTTGACATTATAACCCCTGTGATATGGGATTAACTTGGCTTTTTAGCCATCTTTATTTTACTGTCCTGAAGAAATTTATCCCGAATAGTGTCAAGTGTGCCATGTGTCTGGACATACATTTGGGTACAACAAATGTTAATTAGACACATTTGAATATAGTTATACTCCGTTTGCCTGTAATGGGTAACACATATGCCTATTTCCAGTTTATCTCTCTAGCTTTTTTAGTTTCTTTCTTTTTTTATTTAGAAAGGCAGGGACTCCTGACATAGTCTTGCCATGCCACACTCCTTCCCCCAGTTTTAAGCCAGCAGCTCTGTCTGGTGTGTTCAGGAAAGGAAACCCAAGTCCTTCCCATGTGACTGCAGTACTGCACCGCAGTTCACTACGGCCTGTAGTAAATCTCTCCAGTTTTAACGAAAGCAACTAGATGTTGAGGAGTAGAGAGAGGAGCGACAAGATGGAGGTGCCCACCAACCCAACTGGACAGAAATGCCATTTCTGCTAAACGGTCTTTTCCTCCTGCTACTTTGAAAAATATTAGATTCTCGCATGATTTTGTCTCAGAAACTCATGGAAGTTGCACGAGGTCTGATGATTTAACAGACAGCGTATATAAACTGAGTGATTTTTAAAAAGCACAGTTGTACACATTAAAGTAAGGAAGAATGATTCCTCTTACAGATGATCTGCATTATCTTACTGATATTTCTTGAGGAAATCTGTTCCACTCACGATGAATTCTACTTCACTGGGTTTAGCCACCACCGTCAAGTTATTCCGCCTCCTTCCACTTTGTGAGACAGCCCAGGGTCTTTCTTACATATTTCAAGCACAGCCCCTCTAGTGTGGAATTCATTTTTATTAAGTCAGAATGAGTATCTTCTTGTCGTTTGGCATCCAAGGATCCGACAGAGATTTTATAAAAGCACTTATAAACCCATGGATTTTTATATTTATAATATAAGGCAATATATATGCAGCTCAGAAGTGTTATGGCAAGGTAAATTATTATTTCTGACTAGGACGGTCAGAGAAATCTTCACAGGAAAAATCGAACCTTGAAAGAAGAGTCTCAAACTACAAGTCAATAATAATTTATGTTTGTTTTGATTTTTAGTTTTTTCATATCATATCATTTGAAATTTATTTCCTCAATTATTCACCAAAACCATAACAGCTTTGGAACATCAAGTATTTTGCCCCCATTTTAACATTAACCAAATTAGGGGCCACCAAGTGGCATGGTGGTCAAGGGGATGGATTCCCACATGGCCCACTGTAGTTTGGCCCTGGTAACTTGAAATTCACTCCAGGTTCATGTACCTGTGTGCCCAAAATACAGAGAGGAGAATGGAAAAAAAAGGGTTTTGGTGTGGCCATTCCCCTGGGAGGTGATTTCTCACTCTCCTTCGATCTCCCACTGTCTCTCCTGGCGAGTGCACAAGATCTATGGCAAAAAAAAAAAAAAGAAAAAGAAATATTAAAGTTGAACAATGGAATTGATAGTGGAAGAATAGGTATTGTATTATTCACATGTACTGAAAACTGTTCATAACTTTTTAAGTCTTCTAGCAATCCTTTTCCTTAGGAGATACTTTGCCTTAATATTGAAAATTTAGTTTTAATTGAAGATTAAAATTGTATATATTTATCATGTACAATATTTGTTTTGAAATATATGTGCATTGTGGAACAGCTAGACATAGCTAATTAAAACACTGATTTGCCCCAGTTTTTACAGGTGAGAAATGAGAGTAGTAAAAAAGACTCAAGATCTTATAGAAAGCAATTGACTTCATTCCAGCAAGTCCTCTGTGTTTGTGATTTAGTTCAGTTTCCTTCTTTCATACAATTTCTTGAAGGAGGATTAGCAGAATTTTAACAGAAAGGAGAAGAGAGTTAAGGTCTTGAGGGAGAACAGGTAGAGGAGAGCGAGTAACATGTAGAAGTACAGCAAGTCCAGGTGAGGATTTCAGTGGGTTCACTTGCCAGAGGTTCATGCAGGAAAGTAGAAGAACACCTGAAGTAGCAAGCTGGGGCTAAACTACAGTGGAAGTACAATCACTTTCTAGGTGTTTCTGTGAGTGTTTTCAAAATGAAATGTGAGGCTGTGTTTCTAACTTTACATGAGATTACATATATATTTATATGTAGATACGTATGTACATATTTGTGTGAACCTGGTGGCAAAAACCACACACGCACACGCACACACACACACACACACACACACACACATTAAAATAGAGCTGATAGGAAGCAATTCAAATTGGTAAACCAGAAAGATAGGTGAAAAAAAAAATAATGATTCATAGATATAGTCTTCAAATTAATTAACTACTTTTCAAGTATTTATCCTGAACCTATTATATATTAGAATCTGGAGTAGAAACACTGAATGAGACATGCTCCTCGTTTGCAAGGAATTCGTGTTTTCCAGGAATGTATATTCTCTAACCCATTTACATTCTACACGGGATAACTTCGTATGTATAAGGTAATGTGGTTAGTATAGAGCTGTATTACATGTGGAATTAGGAGTTAACATATAGCAAAGTTTACAAGCTCAGAGTGTGAATTGTTTTTTTTTCCTAAAGAGTATTTCCAGTGCAATCATTAAAGAAGCAATAGATATTTGAGCATCACAAATATATTTTATTGCTCTAAGAAATTCAGTCTTAAGAGATCACATATGAATAGATTGGAGGCCAAGGCCTTGAGAACTTATTATGCAATCATTTCTTAGTGTTTTTAAGTAAGATGGAAAATAAAAATTACCAATTTGACTTTTTTCCCATTGTCTAGTTATCTATAAGAAGGTCAAATGAAAGGCTAGCTTCATTTGACATTTGTAAATATTACTGAAAAGGATAAAAAACTCAGACACAGAACACAAAAAGGCATTCTATCTGGAAGACAGAAAAAGATGTTGCTATGTTTTAAAAATACATTATTTTAATTTATAAAACAGTTTGAATCATGTATAGTAATACTATTCATGTTAAGAAAAAGCTTTGTTGACAAATCTGTATTATTAGTGCATTTGAGCACTTCTCCATTCTACACTTTGATTACTAATTTGTATGAATACTTTTTATTAGATTCTGAACACCCAGTACTTTCAAAGTAGAAATCCAAAGTCTTACATTTGAAACTTTATTATTCAAGGTACTAGTTTTCTCATCTCAAAGTGATCCATTAATTGCTTTCTTTCATTTTTCTATTTTTCTTCTTTATTAAAAAATATATGAATTCCTCCCATTAGAGAGAGAGGGAGAGTGGCATCCCCGACAGGGACTTCACACCATGATCCTCTCCCACAATCATCCAGCTCAGAGCACGGGCACACACATAAATGCCAGTGTGTAGAGAGAGGTACCAGGTTGTAAACCTGGAACTTCCCATTTGAGTCCAACCATGGCACCACTGTAACATCATCTGTATCTGAACTCAGCTCCTCATAGTAAATTAATTGTGGACATGATGAAATAAATCATTTCCTCTAATGGTAAAATACCATAGATTAGGTGAATTTACCAGAAAGTCTAGTAATCTCAAATTCTGGAAAAGTAAAAGTTACTACACAAAAATTCATACATTCATTTACTAACAAACAATGGTACTCCATTCACAATTAGCGTCTTTATCTATTTCATTTCTATCTAGTGCTTTGTTGTATTATAGACATGAACCATAGCAACAGAGACTAGAAAGAGATAAGGGGTGTAAGTGGCTAGTGACAAGAACCAGGTAGTATTTTTAAGCCTCAGTGCCTTTATCCATATAATCAGTCTTGTAGAGTAGTATTTCTAAGGTGCTTTCTCCATTTAGCATACAATCAAGAACTCCCCAAAACTGTCCGACTATTGTAAGCCTTAAAAAATAAAACTTGGTGGGGTGAGGACCAGCAGTTGGCGTATTGGCTATGTTGCTGGACTCCCATGTAATCAACTATGGTTCAAGTCCTGGACCTGGTGGCTTAAACTCGCGTTGGGCACATTTGCGTACCTGCCCAAGATCCTGAAAGGAGAATGGAGGAGAAGAGATTGTGGTGTGGCCATCTCCCCATGGGGTGATTTCTTGCTATCTATCTCTCTGTCTCCCTCTGTCTTTCTGGCGAGCATACACACCCTATAGCAAAAACCTGCCAAACACACCTAGAAAAAAACCCCCAAAAAAAAAAAAAAAAAAAAAGATTTGGGGAGCCAAGCAGATGGCATAATGGTTACTTTACTGGACTCCTACATATTTGACTGTGGTTCGAGTACCTGACCCAGTAACTTTGAATTCATGCTGGATGTATGTGCATGTGCCCCAAATCCTGAGAGAATGGAGAAGGGATTGTGGTATGGCCATCCCCTCTGGAGGAGGCAGGTTGATTTCTTGCTTTCTGTCTCTCTGTCTTTTTCTTTCTCTCTGGTGAGCACACACACACTATAGTAAAAATCTCACTCTAAAAAAGAAAAAAATGAGATTTGCACATTAACTTTAGATCAATTTTAATCTCAAGAATGACATATTTGATATGCTTTTATGACAGTATTTAAAGTTTTATTACTTTATAAATTTTTATTTTAAGAATATTTGACTTGTTTAAAAAATACATATGCTACTTGTATTTATATAAGTAAATTAAAATATCACATTTTTCCTGAAAGCAAGTTTTTAGTATTAGCCTAGCAAAGCCCTTTTCTTTTACTAAGTTCCTTATTTTTACCTAGAACAGTCTTTTTCCAGATGTGCAGATGGTTCTCTTTTACTTCATATCTTTCTATCTCTAGTTTTCTTAACATTTACCTGATCCTCTATTGCACATGTGTTTGTTTAATTATAGATATATATCTTATTACAAATTAGAAATAGACTTTATGAGACAGGGTTGTTTTTTGTTTGTTTGCTTGTTTTTTTTGTTTGTTTGTTTATTTGCCAGAGGATGTGTATGTTCGTCAGAGGGAGATTAAGAGAGGGGGGAAAGCACCCCAGTGGGACATGATCACACTTCAGTTCCTTCTCCATTTGTCCATCCTTTTGGGATTTCAACCATGCACAGGCACCTGTCCTGTTTATCGAACCCCTGGGCCAGAATTCAAACAGCCATTGGGATGTGGGATCCAGCTCCATTTAACAATTTGACTATAGGACCAGCCCAAAAAATGTCTTTATCTAGAGTAATGCCATATCCTTTTTGCCTATATTTACTATACTGTCCAAAGAACTAGATACTAGAAACACATGACAATTGAATGATATAAAAGGAAATAAAAAAGAAATATCTCCTCAGACACATTGGTTGCATTTCAGCTACTTAATTATATTTGGGGTCACTTGTCATGGTGGTTAAAGTGGCTGGATCCCACAGAGCCGAGTGCACAGTTCAAGTCCTGTGCCCAGCAGCTTAAAAAATGCACCAGGTTGTGTTGATGTGTAGCCTAAATCCTGAGAGGAAAAAAAAAATGGAGAAGGGATTGCAGTGTGGTCATTCCTCATGCAGGGTGCTTTACTCACTTTCTCTTTCTCTTTCTGGTAAACAACACAGCCTCTGACAAAATAAAAAATAAAACAGGTACATACATACAGGCACTGTGGATGGGTTTCATCCACAGTTATTGACACACAATAGGTACACAATAAATAATGTGTAAAGAATGAGTAATGAAATCAAAAAACTTTAATAAAAGTTTATGTACACTACCTGAATGAAGGCCTATCATTTTTGTCATTTTAGATGGAATTATTCACATGCCATTACATATATATAGAAAATATAAAAGAAGGGAACCAGCAGTTGGCATATTGACTATGTTGCTGGACTCCCGTGTAGTCGACTGTGGTTCAAGTCCCAGACCTGGTGCCTTAAACTCATGCCGGGTGTGTGTGCATGCATGCCCATGATCCCAAGAGGAGAATGGAGGAGAAGGGCTTGGGACGTGGCCATTCCCCCGGGGTGATTTCTCGCTTTCTGTCTCTCTGTCTTTCTGGAAAGTGCATGTGCCCTATAGCAAAATCCTTTCCAAAAAAAAGAAATTATAAAAGAAGACTTTAACAAGTTTGTGACAAAATAGAATTCAAGTTTATTTTAGTGCAAAAATTTCAAAATTCCTTTACAGATTTTTGTATGCATTTTCCATGAACTTTTTGAAGGCCCATTCATATTTTCCAGATTCTTGTTCAACAGTAAAGTCAATGATTTCCAGGGAAAACTATGAGTTTTTTCTCATTTCAAATGTGATCCTAAATATTTCATTTAAAAACAATATATGTTTCTTCCCCAAAAAAAAAAAAAAAAAAAAAAAAAAAAGATTTGGGGAGCCAAGCAGATGGCATAATGGTTACTTTACTGGACTCCTACATATTTGACTGTGGTTCGAGTACCTGACCCAGTAACTTTGAATTCATGCTGGATGTATGTGCATGTGCCCCAAATCCTGAGAGAATGGAGAAGGGATTGTGGTATGGCCATCCCCTCTGGAGGAGGCAGGTTGATTTCTTGCTTTCTGTCTCTCTGTCTTTTTCTTTCTCTCTGGTGAGCACACACACACTATAGTAAAAATCTCACTCTAAAAAAGAAAAAAATGAGATTTGCACATTAACTTTAGATCAATTTTAATCTCAAGAATGACATATTTGATATGCTTTTATGACAGTATTTAAAGTTTTATTACTTTATAAATTTTTATTTTAAGAATATTTGACTTGTTTAAAAACTACATATGCTACTTGTATTTATATAAGTAAATTAAAATATCACATTTTTCCTGAAAGCAAGTTTTTAGTATTAGCCTAGCAAAGCCCTTTTCTTTTACTAAGTTCCTTATTTTTACCTAGAACAGTCTTTTTCCAGATGTGCAGATGGTTCTCTTTTACTTCATATCTTTCTATCTCTAGTTTTCTTAACATTTACCTGATCCTCTATTGCACATGTGTTTGTTTAATTATAGATATATATCTTATTACAAATTAGAAATAGACTTTATGAGACAGGGTTGTTTTTTGTTTGTTTGCTTGTTTTTTTTGTTTGTTTGTTTATTTGCCAGAGGATGTGTATGTTCGTCAGAGGGAGATTAAGAGAGGGGGGAAAGCACCCCAGTGGGACATGGTCACACTTCAGTTCCTTCTCCATTTGTCCATCCTTTTGGGATTTCAACCATGCACAGGCACCTGTCCTGTTTATCGAACCCCTGGGCCAGAATTCAAACAGCCATTGGGATGTGGGATCCAGCTCCATTTAACAATTTGACTATAGGACCAGCCCAAAAAATGTCTTTATCTAGAGTAATGCCATATCCTTTTTGCCTATATTTACTATACTGTCCAAAGAACTAGATACTAGAAACACATGACAATTGAATGATATAAAAGGAAATAAAAAAGAAATATCTCCTCAGACACATTGGTTGCATTTCAGCTACTTAATTATATTTGGGGTCACTTGTCATGGTGGTTAAAGTGGCTGGATCCCACAGAGCCGAGTGCACAGTTCAAGTCCTGTGCCCAGCAGCTTAAAAAATGCACCAGGTTGTGTTGATGTGTAGCCTAAATCCTGAGAGGAAAAAAAAAATGGAGAAGGGATTGCAGTGTGGTCATTCCTCATGCAGGGTGCTTTACTCACTTTCTCTTTCTCTTTCTGGTAAACAATGCAGTCTGTGACAAAATAAAAAATAAAACAGGTATATACATACAGGCACACTGGATGGGTTTCATCCACAGTTATTGACACACAATAGGTACACAATAAATAATGTGTAAAGAATGAGTAATGAAATCCAAAAACTTTAATAAAAGTTTATGTACACTACCTGAATGAAGGCCTATCATTTTTGTCATTTTAGATGGAATTATTCACATGCCATTACATATATATAGAAAATATAAAAGAAGGGAACCAGCAGTTGGCATATTGACTATGTTGCTGGACTCCCGTGTAGTCGACTGTGGTTCAAGTCCCAGACCTGGTGCCTTAAACTCATGCCGGGTGTGTGTGCATGCATGCCCATGATCCCAAGAGGAGAATGGAGGAGAAGGGCTTGGGACGTGGCCATTCCCCCGGGGTGATTTCTCGCTTTCTGTCTCTCTGTCTTTCTGGCAAGTGCATGTGCCCTATAGCAAAATCCTTTCCAAAAAAAAAAAAATTATAAAAGAAGACTTTAACAAGTTTGTGACAAAATAGAATTCAAGTTTATTTTAGTGCAAAAATTTCAAAATTCCTTTACAGATTTTTGTATGCATTTTCCATGAACTTTTTGAAGGCCCATTCATATTTTCCAGATTCTTGTTCAACAGTAAAGTCAATGATTTCCAGGGAAAACTATGAGTTTTTTCTCATTTCAAATGTGATCCTAAATATTTCATTTAAAAACAATATATGTTTCTTTATGGTTTTAAAAAGCTTATTGAAATTAGTAGGCAATTTCTTTCAGTAATATTGAATTAGTGTTACTGTTTGTAATTAGCTGAGGAATTATGCCTCCCTTGGCAAGCCAAAATATATTTAACTAAGATTATTTCCTATGATTTTATAAATAACAACACTCTCATAGAAAAGGTCCAAAGTCTTAAAAAATTTATATTTGCATGACATTTTCAGATTCAATAAAGATTTTGATAAATTTATACAATAAGAATAGACAGGACTGAATGTTTATAACAGAAGATCATATCTCTTAAAAATGATGTCATCATAGCATTGCTAACACTTCAACGTGACTTAACCAACCCAGTAAAATCAAATCTCACATAGATGTATGGAAATTGTTATGATAAACATGCAATACAGTTTTTAATCCCACTTCTGCTTAAAATTCAAGTTTATTAGTAAACCATTACATATAATTTTATTACTGCATATTGCTGATGACGTTTTTACAATTATACTGTACATACTTTTGAATTATCTGAAGAACATGGGTTGTAAAATCTTCGATGTATTCTGCACATAGCTGCATTTTGTCTTTATCTATATGAAAAAGTAAAAATGTGCGAGATTTCCATATTTCATTATAAGCCATAGGCCTCCACCTGTTAGAATGTTTATGATTATACATGTTCTGTATAAAGTTGATAAAACTTATGATGCAGCGCAATAAGTGCATTGTTTGATCAGATGTACGTGAGAAAGACAGAATTTTGTGGCTTAACCATTGAGAGATGTTACAAGGTCTTCTGCTGGAAATAGAAATTGTATCTAAGGAAGCCCTTTATCTAATCTTCTGGGGCTATAGCAAGCCATACTGTGTAAATGAAACCCATCCGCAGTGCACATTTCTATACTCTGTCTTGTTTCTGTCCCTAGAGGTTCAACCAGACATGAGGAAAGACAGTTATGATTGTTTTCCGTTACTGAAGAAAGAGGCTTTTATATTTACTGGGAGGATCAGAGAGGCATCCTGCAACCTGGAGAGCTCCCTTGGCTCCAGGTTTTAAGTCGTTGGGGTGTGTTTGTTCTTTTGTTTGTCTTTCAGGGCTGCATGGAACAGCATGACCATCATGTTCAGCTTTGATGCCTGTGGGGAATAGGTTAGATATAAAACACAGTGCAGAGAAAGACAGATGCTTGCTGCATTTGTATTGAAGAGTTTAGAAAGGAAAGAAAAAATGAGTCTTTTGGTCTACTTAAATTGAAACAAATGAACAAACACATGAACAAAAATACTTATAAATTGCTGGCCAAATTACTAATGGTTCTCCCTCATTTAATTAGAACATGTTCCATTAAAAATAGTAGTAGTAGTAGTATTCTGAGAGAAAATTTTGCTATAGCGTCTATGTACTCACTGGAGAAATAGAGGCAGAGAGACAGAAAATGAGAAATTACCCCCTCCCCCAGGGGTATGGCTATGCTGTATTCCTTTTTCCTCCATTCTCTTCTCAGGATCTTGGACATGCATGCACATGTGCCTGGCATGAGTTTTAAACCACCAGTTCTGGGACTTGAATCCTGGTCCACCATGTCATAGTCTAGTGCCTTAACGGTTATGCAACCTGCTGACCTTGAAACTTACCTTAATTATTGTAGTTTTTGCTTTACAATACACCTTTTGTACAAGTTTTAACAGGTGAACCCTCAAAGTCTGTGAATTTTCCAAGTCTAAAACTTAATGGGCAGCTAATGTATGTATTTGTTTTGGGGGTGTAGCAAACTAGCATTTTAAAAATAAACATTGCAGTATCTAAGTAATTACATATTAGTTAGTTTTTATCCTGCTGATCTTTTGCCAGTGGTAAATAAACTTTACCCTTCTCGTTCCCTTTATTTACCTTATTATTGTTCCCGTATGTCACCTTTATTTTTCCCTTTATGCCACTCTCACGTGGCAAATCATTAAACTTTAACTATTTCTATTTAAGGTCTTGCTACTCAAATGCAGTCTGTCCATGAAGCAGAAACAATCCAGGAACTTTTTAGAAATGCAGAATCCCCACACCTACTGAATCCAAATCTCTATTTCAACAAGACTTCCAGGTGGTTAGAATGCATATTAAAGTTTGAGCAGCAGTATTAAGATACGTGAATTATATTGCAATGGACATTTCTTAACCCTACATAAATTTTTGATTCTTGAAAAGAAATTGTGCTTATATATTATATAAAACTACCAACTCATAAGTTTTCAACTTCAGAACCACTCAACACACTCAAAGGTGAGTTAACATAAATTATTTTTAGATTATCCTTATCCATTAAGATCTATATTATTAATTTAAGTACATGCTCTTAGGGGGTCAAGGGAAAATGACATGTATAATTCCTTCTAACACCAGATTGTTTCATATATATTGATACCTTATATATATTTTTGAACACCAGAACACATTTTAGCTTTTCAAAAATATTAAATGTTTATTAAAAATGTTTCTAACTAGGCCAGCCTCTGACTTGGTGATTAAGTGAGCTATGCCCCACATAGTTGTCTGTGTGCAGTTCACGTCTAAAAACTGATGACTTGAAAAACATACGAAGTTCGAGTGTGTGCGTGCCCCAAACCACAAAAGGCGACACAGAAAAGAAAGGATTGTTCCATGACCATGCATCATGCGGGTGCTTTTTAGCTTCCCTTCTCTTTCTCTTTCTCGCTCTCTCTCCTGGTGAGCACATGTCCCCTATGATAATTTCTTTTTTAATACCTAACTATAATTTTTGAAAAATAATTAATGATAGAGGGTTCCCATGATACTAAGAGAGTTTGTTTTTTTCTTTATTTTCAAAAGATTTGGAAATCTCTGGTTCAATAAAAGTACTAGAATGAACTTCTGAATAAATTAAATATTCACATATTTAAAAAATAGTTTTAGGGTTTTTTTGTTGTTTTAATTGCCAGAAGACACACTTGCTCACCAAAGATAGAGAACCAGAGAGAGAAAGAAAATAAATAAATAAATAAAAGAGCATTCCCAAATGGGGTGTGTTTATACCACAGTTCTTCACTTCAGTTTTCCATTCTGTCAGGATTTGGGACACACACACACACACACACAAACCTGGCATGTTATTTCAAGCTTTCAGGACCGAGATTTGAAACGTGTGTAGGGTATGTGGGAGTTGCTCCCTTTACCACTTTATCCTTTACCTGTGGGTCATGAGGTCAACCCAAATTAAATATTTAAAAAAAAAATTGATTTTGATTTTTTAACTCATTATATTAGCTTCATGCTTAAAACATTTTAGTCTATGATGAAGCACATTGTTGAAGTATATACTTATTTTATATATTGTGATCATATGTTACATATAGTCTTGACTTATAATATCACATCTACCCCCATACTCAAGATATTATCTTTTAACCTAAATTTGTCCACTTCTCATTTTATACATCTTAGAGTTTACTTGTGAAACACTTTCTTTTCTATCATTTTAGCTAGAGTTTTTGAGTTTGAAGTCTTTTCTACATTCAACTATAATCCCAGAAAATAATTTGAAAAAGAGTGCCAGTTCAACTTGTACATCAAAGACTTCATTATTAAGCCTAATACATTTAATAAACATTTATTTTTTGCTTAACCAGTTAACTTATTTCTGAACCATACCTCTTCAATCATATAGCAGAGATGCATGCTTATATAATTTCTTATTAATTTCCAGAAGAATAGAATACTTAATTTTTAATTTGTTATTTTGTTTTCTTTACACAGAGTCATTGGTGATTATTTTTACTCTTCTCCATTAAATAAATAAACTGAAGGAATGTCCCAAATTAGGCAATGAAAGTAAAAAGCATATAGTATAGATATATTGCTAAAGATAATATAGCATATGTTATCTTTGGTGATAATGATTTTTTAGTGGACTGCAAAAAATTAATTTTAATGTTAGTCTTTCCAGTGGATCAAGAAGTTAATGTTGGGGCCAGCAGGAGACATGGTAGTTAAAGTACTGGACTCTCACATCACTGACCATGGTTTGAATCTCAGACCTGGTATCTTGAAACTCACTCAGGGTGCATCTGCATGTATGCCCAAAATCCCAAAATGAGAGTGAAGAGGAAGAGATGGAGGCATGGCCATTCCCTCTCTTTGTTTCTCTCTGCTGCTCTCCAGGGAAAGCATATGTCTTATGGCAAAAACCTGAAAAAGAAAAAAAAAATTGGTGAGCCACTTACTCACTTCCCTCAAGGACACTGCAAGGTAGAAGAGAAGGATGAGCTGAGTAGCCAAGTACCTATCATGGAAGGCAGTATATGACAAGCACCACAAGGGAAGTCTTAACGATGTGATGTGGATAGTCTCTGGAAAAAAGTTATTTCTGTTGTCTGAAAAGACAAAAATGGATTTATTAGGTGAAGTTTGATGGATGAATAACCTTTTAAACCAGTCAGAAAAGGTCATTCTAAGTGAAAGGAAGAGTGAAAAACTATTATTTAGTGAATTCGTGGTTTTATTTGCCAAGATCATAAAATGACTTTCTCAGATAGCATGAGAAAGGTACATTTTGCAGGGCAGAATTGTATTTACAATTTATCAACATCCTTCTCCTTGCCCATGACTTAGTTTTAAAGCCTATATCTCCAGAAATTCACAGAGATCAGAATAGGAATCAAAAAAAGAGTATCACATAGACAAAAGAGAAAACTTGTAGGGTATGAGCATAGGATTCATGGCATGTAAAGGACTTTAATCCTTTTCCAATATAACCTTTATCTTCACAACTTTTGCTGTTGAAAAAAACTCTAAGACCTTTATGTCCAGTGGTCCCTGTGCCATTTGATAGGCTGCACCAGACACCAACCATCTGAGGGACATTTTATCTCTCTCTTAAGTTTTTTTTTTTTTTTGATAAGGTTTTGCTATAAAGCACATCTGCTCACCAGAAAGACAGAGAGACAGAAAGCAAGAAATCACCCCCCAGAGGGGTTGGCCACACTGCAATCACTACTCCTCTATTCTCCTCTTGGGATCTTGGGCATGCATGCACATGCAACCAGCGTGAGTTTAAGCCACCAGGTCTGGGACTTAAACCACGGTCGACCATATGGGAGTCCAGCGACACAGCCATTATGCCAACTGCTGGTCCCATCTATCTCTTAAGTTTTGCAGGAATTAATACTAAACACTTTATTCTACTTCCTTCAATCAATGGTTTCATAGTCTGAGAGATGAAATTTACTGTCAGTATATCGAGGGATATTGAAAAGCCTAGGAATTTACAGAGATCATTTCATCCAAGTTCTAGTTTGTAAATACTTGGATAACATTCTGAGTGGGAAGAAAGTGACTGAAAGTTTTCAGCTGGAGGGTAGCTTGATCTGACCTATGCATTTTTAAAATGAATTCTGATGACCATATAGG
>NW_006160180.1:1266273-1272542 GCF_000334495.1 Tupaia belangeri chinensis | reverse complement strand
TGAAATGAAAATGGATAAAGTGATCATTTGAACCAAGGAGGTGGTAGAGAACAGTGAGTTATGGGAACGCACTACATTTATGGTAGGGCCAAGATGAACTATTGATGGACTAAATGTAGGTGTATGAAGGAAAGATCTGTACCTGACTTCTTGACTTCTTGGCTTTTTACCTGGATTAGGAATAGACTTAGAAGGAAAACTAAGAGTCTTGTTTTCAGCTGGAGGAGATTAGAATGTCTCTTAGATATCTTAACAGACATGTGAAGGGGAAGCTTATAGATCTGAGAACTAAGGAGATTGTGACTGAGTAGATTTATATTCAGGATCCAGTATGGTGGTGTGTTATGCCCTGAAATGAGGTTTCAATGTTGGGAGCAAGCAAGAGAAGAGCTCCAAGGACGGAGCCCTGAGATGCACCCATGTGCAGAGGCAGGAGGAGGAGGACCACCCATTGCACAGAGAAAGAGTGGTCTGTAAAGTGAGGGGCAACCTGGAGACAGTGGTCTCTTGGAAACCAAGAAAATAAAGTGTTTCTGAACAGGAGGTTGTTAGAAGGCAAAATGCTGCTGAGGGTGCATAAAGGTGTTAGAGAACTGACCACTGGAAGATAGCTATTGTCTGTGCCCTGAAAAGAACAATTCTACAGCTATTTTGCAGTACTTTTTACATCTTTTATTTTCAGTCACTTCTGTGTTTCTTTGGTGAATTTAAAAGTGACAGCTTGGGGCCAGTAGGTGGCATAATGGTGAAAGCACTAGAGTCTCATGTGGCCAGCCATGGTTCAAGTCCCAATACCTGGGGACTTGAAACTCACACCTGTCGCATTTGTGGGGGTGTCCAAAATCCCAAGAAGGGAATGGAGGAGAAGGGATTGTGGTGTGGCCATCCTCCCTAGGAGGTGATTTCTCACTTTCTGTCTCTCTGGTGAGTGCATGTGGCCTATAGCAAAAATCTCTCTCAAATAAATAAGTAAAGTGAGGGAACCAGCAGTTGGCGTAATGGCTATGTTGCTGGACTCCCACGTAGTTGACCACGGTCGCGTCCTGGACCTGGTGGCTTAAAATCACGCCAGGCGCATGTGGGTACGTGCCCAAGATCCTGAGAGGAGAATGGAGGAGAAGGGATTGTGGCGTGACCATCCCCCCCGGTGGGTGATTTCTCGCTTTCTGTCTCTATGTCTCTTTCTGTCTGTCTGGTGAGCGCATGTGCCCTATAGCGAAAACCTCTCCAAAAAGAAAAAAACAAATAAAATAAATTTTAAAAAAAACTAAAGTGACAGCTTGATTACATTGTCTCGCTTTCTTACCAAGATCGACCTACTTTACTATTTGTGTAAAATTATGACACGGGTCCCCACTGTAATATTCACCATTTTTATATAGAATTTTCACTGTATAACATCTCCATTACAATGTTCTCTATAAAAATTCAAATGCCATATCATCTTAGCCAGTTAAAAATATCTTAACTTTGATGCTCTCAAGTTGTCTTCATATTCATTTCACAAACGTATTTTGAAATTGATCCATGTACTTCTTCTCCCAGTTCCTCCCTTTTCCCTCTCCCAAACCTCTTGTGGTTCAAATTTTCTCTCCAACTTATGAGATTTCTCTGCTTGACGACACCAGTGATTTCCTAAACACTGAAACTAGTGGCTTCCCATGATTATTTTCCCTATGCAGCTGCTTTAAATAGGAAGTTGAAGAAAAAAATATTTGCACTATTTGCAAGTTTGATTTACCGTGACTTAAATTTCAATAATAAATCCCCAGGAACTCCTCTTATGACTTAAGCTTTTCATAGACTCTGGTTTGAAAGCCACTGATCTAGAAAACCAGCATTATGTTAATGTCTTTGATAGAGGACAGCACCTAAGGTGAAGGCCAAGCTGATTGTCTCTGGGTTCCTACACATCTCCCACTGTTAAATTTCACATTAATTTAAAATTGATTTTTAGTAATTAAAATCACAGTTATATTAGCCTCTTGACACAGATTTAAAATGAAGAGCTTTAACTTTATAAACGATAATGCTCATTGCGGTTGATGGTGCTAAAAGGTAACAATACCACTCTGTAAACACATTTGGAGTTGCTCTCCCTGAACATGAGCCAGCATCATAATCTGCTTATCAGTGAGAAACGTTCAGGGAGTGTGAAATTCAACAAGACAAGCCAAAGAAAATTAATTCAGACTTGCCTCAGAAATGCCAATTGACCTAATCTTCTCAATCTATTAATTCTGAAGGTAGAAGGAGCAACAGAGAAAAAAGCCTAGGGGGTAATCACAATGACATAAGACTTAGGTGCAGCTTACAAACTCTGCTCCACTCTTGAAGTCCAACGAGGGAATTTTGAATAGTTATTTAAAGTGTGCATAGGTCATGCAAAGTTATATAGGTCAAAGCAAAATCCAAAAGTCAATGACAAAAAATGAATTAGGGAATTTAAAGACATACATAATGTGACGGGTTGAGGTAATAAAAGTTACTCTGAGTTGGACGTATCCTATAGTAATAGCTGGACCATGTATTTCTTTTTCTTTTTTTCTTTTTATTTTTAGAGAGGGATTTTGCTATAGAGCCTGTGCACTCGCCAGAGAGACAGAAAGCAAGAAATCACTCCCCAGAAGGATGGCCATGCTGAAATCCTTTCTCCTCCATTCTCTTCTTGGGATCTGGGGAACACATGCACATGCACCCTGCATGAGTTTTAAGCCAAAGGGTCCAAGATTTGAACTACGGTCTGCTATGTGGAAGTTCAGTGACATAACCATTATACCATCCCATCTGCTGGTTTCTCTTTCAATGAATCATATAAAAATTTAACAGTGAGATTCATTAATAGAGTTGGAGAAAATAAGAGATTTGAATTATATTATTTATAAAATGATATAACTGTCAAAATCATTTTCCTGAAAACTGGTGCTAGATATGTATATAGTAGATTGTGGTGGTGAATTAACACTGTAGACTTCAAGCCCTGTAGCTGGCTTGAATTTTTATTCTCCATTAGAAATAAAGTAGAGGAGCCAGACGGCAGAGCAGTAAAACACAATATTCTGTGAGCCTATCCCACATGGGAAGGTTCTGGTTCGAGTCCAGAGTATACTACCTGAGTATGTCAGACACATGCTTGTCTATGATCTGGGGCCAGGTGGGCCAGTTGATCATAGCATCAAGACCCTGTGGGGGTTACGGTCTCTCTGTTTCTCTTTCTCTCTTCGTTTCTCTTGCTCTTGGAAGAAATAAATAAACTTTCATTAAAAAAAAAAGCAAAAGTATCCATAATTTAGGAGAAAAAAATTATCTTCTAGGAAATGCTGAAGTATCTGTTAAAAAGCATCTCAGTATATCACACTTAAATACTCATTTGCTCTTTCATTCTAACCTTCCAGGGCAATTAAGTTTTGTAGAAGAAAGCCTTCTAAGAAATTATTTCTACCAGTAGCTTGGTGATTGAAAAAAGTTCTAATCTAGGTAAATAGATTGACCATAAATGCATTGAAAGATACGTAAATTTTAGCTTAGCGAAATGCATAGAAAGATACGTAAATTTTAGCTTAGCATTCTCTTCATTTCCTGAAATATAGATATGTAATTTTTTAGCAAACCATAATTTCAAATTTATCTTGAAATCCATATATGCTGTTCTTCTTCTTTCCCTTCTCCTTCCCCTTAACCTTGAAAAAAGTTTTAAAAGGGTAATAGAAATATGTTCCCAGGAAAAGTAATGAGGGAACAGCCAGGAACCTGAGCAAAAATTGTGTAACCTAGATTAATTTTTGAATAATTTTCCTACAAAATAAAAACTCTTTGTTATATATGATCAATGTAATATTTACTTCATGAATAATGATCTTAAAAAGGCTTTGGTGTTGTTAGTTTCAATTCTAATAGAGTATGACAGGCATAAAAACTAGATTTAATAGCAGTAATTATTATAAATTAAACAAACCAGAAATCTGGTTTTGCTTAACCTGCTTCGTTGAGATACAGTCTCTGTAGTCTTGATTTGATCTATAGTCTAGTTACTTTTCCAGCACTCTGTAGTGACTTAGCTGTGTACTGAACAAGCGTTGGGTGAAGGTCTAGGGATAGGCTGCTAGAGCTGAGTCATAGCCACTGACCCTTTGTGACAAGTATCTTCACCTGCTTAAGCCTGGATGATCTGATGACAGGGACTAATAGTGCAAATGATTAAGTAAAGAAAAGGCTGCTTAAGCCTGGATGATCTGATGACAGGGATAGTGCAAATGATTAAGTAAAGAAAAGAAAATTTCTGACATAGAATCGTGGGTCTGTCAGTTTCTTCTGAAAGTGAGTACTGGGTCTGACATTTACTATGGGCATTGGAAAACGATGGCTGATTGAAAGTTAAACATCATAGGTCCAATTTTCTTACCTATAAAACAGAGATTTTACTGTCTAACATATAACAAAGAATGGAAACTTTACACAGTGCCTAGGATATAGTACTACATTTATTATTATTACTATTATTATTATTCATAATTCAACAGATGTTTATTGAGCAATCATTATGTGTCACAGACCTATTTAAATAGGTATATGGAGATAAATGTACAAGTTTCTATTTAAAGTTTTTGTCCTCATGGATTTCACAGGACTGGGAAGAAAATTAAGCCAGCCTTTTTATTTTCACATTTTTGTTAAGTCTCAGGTGCTGAGAAGCTTTATAGCTAGGTTATCTATTTGTCAGTCTACTGGAACTGTGGATAGTCTTCCCCATGAGGCTGTTTTGAAGAATTTAAGAATGAAATTATATGTGTAAATCTTTACTTAGAGCTTGGCACAAAATAAGCATATGGCACATGTTACTTATTAACATGTCGAAGATGAGATATAAAAGTTCTAAATCTAGTAGGATTCGCTTGGCAAAGATTGGGGAAGTTGATTCACAAAGATGCAATAATATGTGCAGAGACTTTGGGTGAATGAGAATGGCACTTCAGAGGAGTTTGAAATTTTAGATAAGGCCACTGCATAGACAGACTAAAATGAATAGAGTATTTGAGTCTTGAGTTATGAAGAGGTCAAATTAATAACTAAGAAAATGTAGACATTATCCTAAGTTACACTGGGAACACGCTAAAGCTTGGAATGTGAAGAGCTGACATAACCCAATGCATAAATACATAATGATAATAAGGAAAATGATTGTATGTTAGGATGAAGACTTACTGTGTGCTAAATACTTCACATGCACTCTCCTTTATCCCTCCCAGTGTATTTCTACTCACTTTACAGCTGAAAAATAGTGAGACGTAAGTAAGTGATTTGCCAAGATCATAAAACTACAGTGGTGGAAATTGAAATCTAACCTATTTTCGTTTGACTTTTAATTTTCATCCGACCTTTTTGATTTTTTCCCTTATCTCAGTCATCTTAGCAAGAACTCTCTCAGTGCACAGAGAGGCAAGATAGGCAATGGCAGCTGTAAGAAATAAAGAAACAGTATCACCTGGACTAAGATAATTCCATGAGATAAAGAATGAAGGATAAACTTGAGAGACATTTAATGTCAACAGCACCTGGTACCTGAATATATGTTGTGTTAGAGTGAGAGAAAATTCAAAGATGGCCTGGAGGCCTGACTTAAGCAATTGGGCATTACTGTTTCCTTTTATTTAACTAAGGAATACATACAGAGGACTGATTTAAGGTTTGAAAGTTAAGAATTATGGGTTCAGGGACCAGCAGTTGGCATAGTGACTGTGTCACTGGACTCCTATGTAGTCAACTGTGGTTAGAGTCTCGGACCCGGTAGTTTAAACTCAAGGTGGGCGCGTGTGCATGCATGCCTAAGATCCAAGAAGAGAACAGAGGAGAAGAGATTGTGGTGTGGCCATCCCCCTTGGGGGGATGATTTCTCGCTTTCTGTTTCTCTGTCTCTCTGTCTCTCTCTGCCTTTCTGGTAAGCGCATGAGCCCTATAGCAAAAACCTCTCAAAAAAAAAAAAAAAGGTTTCAATTTTGAACTTGTTGAGATTGAGGTGACAATATTTTCAAGCTAAGGCTTCGGTATGGTAAAGCATGCTATGCTGTCTGAAGGCAGAGATGTGAGGACCATCAGTGGTAATTAGTAGTAAATGGTATTTGAATATTTACCTGCCAGAGGCAATAAAGGAGAAGAGAAGAGGGCAAAGGAAGAATCAACACCAATATTCAAGGGTTATACACAGAAGCAAGATGGAGGATTGGGTATTTTGACTTGGATAGAGGAAGGGTTTGCGTGGGGGTTGAAATGGA
>NW_006160180.1:1174559-1266228 GCF_000334495.1 Tupaia belangeri chinensis | reverse complement strand
GAAGTACAAAAAAAAGGAAAGAGGGTCAACGTGTCACATGCTGTCAAGATGCTAAGATACAGACCGGAAAATTAATTGTACATGGTGAAAGGCTTATCGTGAGAGAAATTTCAGCAAAGTGGTGCAATATGGGTGGCAGTCAGGTGACTGAAGAGAAAGTTGGAGTGAAGAAATAGAGAGTGACTTGTGTCAAGTGTTTAAGAAGAGAGATTCTGAAAGAGAGAAGATACAGAAGCTCATGAGGTGACAAGCAGCAGGGGACATTTTTAAAGAGTAAAATTGTTCATTATTTAATAACAATAAATGATATCAACTTTAATTTTTATTTTATTTAAAAAGCAAATCTATATCCAAAAAGTAAATAAATAAATGTCACATAAAAAAAAAAGACCAAATGAGTATTGGGATAGATAAGGTTAGATATAGGGGGAAAGAATTTATTCTTAATTGATGTTCTGTTGTAGATGTAGATTAGGGTGTAAGGAAAGTCATGACGTGTTTTTCTGTGTTTCTATACAAAACTCAGTCATGACTTTCCCACCATCTAATAATTATTTGCAACTTTTCTGAAAATATTAGTATTACAGTAAAAGAGAAACTAACTAGCACTGTAGTTGAAACATTTCTAAATATGTTTTCTTTTTTAGTCCCAATAGAGTTTTTGAGTTTTGTTTTTGTTAATGGAAGCAATTCAACAGATTCTTTAATGATAACGTTTTGAGAGTAGAATAGTTTTGCTTAAAAATCTTAACACTGAACTGAACGTACCTTTCAGCTGAAGAGGAAATAAATGGAGAGAGTAAGACAAGATGCATGTGCAGAGTTTCAGGCAGATCATCTGGTTAAGCATGGAGGATTGAACCTGAAAAGATTTATGGGACCCTGAGCAATTTGCTTTATGCTGGTAATAATTGCAACACCACTTATTCTCTACTTCCCTTATTAACTTTCTCTGCATCACCGCTCTTTTTGAGTTCATCTATCTTAATGAAATATCCGTCTTCTGTCTTTCTTTCCCGCTTTACATTTAGACCTTACAGAGGATTGAAACTAGTTTTCTCAGCTGGACACTCTCAGTAGCCAGAGGCTAAGTCTGCTTCCAAAGTTAGACTCCATGCAATTTCCCCCATTAGGCGTTTGTTTCATTGTCTACATGAGAGCAATAAAACTTATCAGCTAGCTCAATCAAACACATCAGCTGGAAACATCTTCTTGCTGTGAATGAACAGACCAGTTTTTTTTGTTTTTTTAATTTTCTATTTTTTTAAGCTTTCCTTGGATGGTGCGGCAGGAACAGTCTAGATCTGTTGTTTGAAATTAGTCATGTTGTTTTCTGTGTTTGCATTTTTGTGCATCTCTTAAATCTGGCGATTGCTGTCATGGTAGAGAAGAATGTGCTTTCCCAATTCCTTATTAGTTAAAAGATGGGATTGGAGTTATGCATTTAGGTGAGATTTGGCAGTTGTAGAAATAAGTGCTTTATTTTTTTTTTCATCTGTAACCAATTTAAATGAAGAGTAAGTTTTCATTATTATTATGTTTTCATCCTAAGGGAAAATGTGAGACATTTTTGCCCATCTAACATGCTCTTTGAATTATGAATGGGGCACATCACTGGTATGAGTGATACCGTGGGCAAGTGTGAGTGATGACACAATGGCAGGTGAGGAAGCAGAAAGCTGGTTCTCACTCCAAACATCACTACATGGATGTATGGTTCCCTACTGTGTTTTGTGATTTCCCCCCATCTTTATAGTTCCTGGTTGTTCCAGGTCCTCCATACCATAGCCCTGAGAAAGTTAAGGTGATTTGTTGATACATTGGTGAGAGGATAGTTGGGAAGAAGTTCAGATTATTTACCACATACAAGATGATTTAAAATAATTCAGATTGTAGTGGATAGAAACAAACCAAGATTCTCTTATGTCTGGGACTGAGCAAATCCCTTTTCTTCAATAGTAATAATTAGTTTTCATCATTAAAAAACTAGTATCCAGGGCGAGCAGATGGCATAGTGAATAGAGCACTAGACTCCCACCTGGCCCACTGCAGTGTGAGTCCTGGACACAGTGGCTTCAAAATCATGCCAGGTGCGTGTGCATGCATGCCCCAAATCCCAGGAGGAGAATGGAGAAGGGATTGTGACATGGCCATTCTCTTGGGGTGTGATTTCTCACTTTTGTTTTCACTATCTCTGCTTCTCTCCCGCAAGCTCATGTACTCTATGCCAAAAACTTTAAAACAAAACAAAACAAAAAACTAGTATCTGTGAAAATTACCATAAATTTCTCAGGCATGGAGCCTTATTATCCAAATCTAGAGTATCATTAAAGATGTACTGAACTGAATTTAACAATTCTACTCATGCATCTGGATTTATCATGCAAAAATGTTCAAAAGCAAATTTCCCTGCAAACTTTCAAGTTGTGAAAAATGCCTCTTTACCGAGGATCATTTAGCTCTGTTTAGATCAAAGTCAATGAGTAAGTATTTTTCTGACCCAAAAGAGGCTTCACTTTCTTTTAATTTCCTTTAAATTTTCAGTGACTCAGTAAACATCAATTTGACATTAAAATAAAATAAATAAATTAAAGACCAATTTAAGATAAAAAAATAAAAAATATCTGGTAATAAAAAGTCCAGGATACATATATCAGCCTTCTGATATGGGGGCTCCCACACATATTCTGATCCCTCCTCACCCTTGCTTACCTGAAGAATGTACCTTTAGTTATTACTTCAATGAGCAGATAAATTTGTTACCAATAGTGTTTACATCACGATGTTGATAACCCGTCATAAAACAGCACAGCAGTTTTAGCTGGGCTTTTTGTAAACAGGACTATTTTAATAAATAATAAATTCCTCTTCTCCCTTGCATCTTCCTTTCATGTGTCTGTCGGTCATATATGTATGTATGTTTTTGGGTCATTGGAAAAGTCATGACATATTTTTCTAGATTTTTCTATGCAAGAATGCATCATGACTTTTCAATGATCTTAATAGCATGTACTTATCTATTTATTTATTACCTAGATATCTGATTTCAGATTATATATTTGGGATATGTTTGCACTTAAGAAAGAAATGCAGTTTCCCCACAAATAAATATTCTTGTAAACTTAATAAATATTTTGTCAATAAAACTGTATGGTGTATGGGAAACTGAAGATGATATTAATTTTTTTCATCTAAAAATAATATAAATGCATCAGTAATAAAATATAATATCTATACATATTATGGACTGATAATTTTCTTACCTTCTTTTAATGTATAGCTTCATCTAAGAAGCAAAACCTGTCTCTTAAAAGAGCTGAAAAAAATTCACTTTTGGCTTTGTACAAAATGACTTTTTTAAAGCACAAATAATTCATGCATGCAACTCTATAGATGAAGCCTCTTGGAGGAGGTTTATGGTTTGATAAGAGGGTGGTGGGTTCTGTTTTATTTTTGTCTCTACCTGGAGGCATAAAACAGCATTTTCTGCCTGTAAAGAGTACTTAGAATTCGAAATTCAAAACATATCGAGGCACACACTTCCTGCTGCCTAGCTAACCTATTTTCCAGGGTCATTTTCTTTCAAGTGCAGTTAAAATTTTTCTCTGTCGAACTGAAGTATATACCAGAGGCTCTTGGGATTTGAGTTCACCATTCCAGACTTTTATCTAGAGCAGGTAGCCTAAGTGAATTTTCCATCTTGTGAAACTCCTGCAGTGAGGCCACAGAGGAGAAAATGGAGCTAAGTACTGACAGATGGGCCACAAGTCCCTATATTGTGAATCAGGATTGTAGTTGGGAAAAATATATATAATTTGCTGATTTAAAGGATATATCTTTCAAGGAACTAGGCAATTCACCCCTACATTTTCTGCTTTAATGCTTCTCACAGGAAGGTGGATTCAATACCTATACTTCTCAGGGCATGTAGTTCCCTACCGTCCACCCCTACTCCCAGTTATTCTCATATAACAAATTGCAAACTCTTATTTATTTTAGACAATTTTTTTTTAAAGGAGGGAAAAAAACATAATGTGGGTAATTTTGATCATTCTTCCCATTCCAATTTTTTGTTCTGTCTATCTTTATAAAGTAACCAAGATGGCCTAAAATTCCCTTCTTTATTATTTTTTCTAAGGTTTTCGAATGTCGCTATTTTGAGTGTTCAATGCTGTAAGGAACAGATTTCCAGAGAGCTGAATGCTTCCCTGCTTTTCAAACTACCTATGGCTGCAAAGTTGTGAACTTTAACCTGTCTTTGCTTGGCCCTACAGTGTTTTACATTTGAATTAGCTGCCAGTATTTAAGAATTAGGACATGTTAGGTTCCTTGAATGTCTGGAGGAACTGGCAGTACCAGCCTGTTCTTGAAAGGCCGCAAAAACACTCTGATACCACTTTAAAAATGCAGGCTCCCTAGAATTTAAAAGTTTCTTTTTTTTCTTTTTTTTTTTTTACCATACTGCCTGTTATTCCTTTTCATCCTGTCAAGTCAG
Organism: Tupaia belangeri chinensis; assembly: GCF_000334495.1. NCBI lineage: Eukaryota > Metazoa > Chordata > Mammalia > Scandentia > Tupaiidae > Tupaia > Tupaia belangeri. Next base: position 1,261,733 of record NW_006160180.1, on the reverse strand, counting down.
TGTTGCTGTTCTTTATCTTACTCTCTACTTAGCTTTGCCTATCAACTTTATATGTTCACCGAAATCTTTTGAGTTTGCTGATCATTCTGTAGTAAGGGCATAGATGTTACAAATTTTCTGCCTATTCTAATGAGGTAGCAATTCTTATGATAATGGAGAGATGTGTTCAGAACAATGCTGAGGCTTATTCAGCAGAAAAGTATGCCTTTAAGAATTTCACTATTGGTGAACCAGCAGTAGCAGTTAGCGTAATGGCTATGTCACTGGACTCCCATGTAGTCAACCACGGTTCACGTCCTGGACCCGGTGACTTAAAACTCACGCCGGGCGCATGTGCGTACGTGCCCAAGATCCTGAGAGGAGAATGGAGGAGAAGGGATTGCGGTGTGACCATCCCCCCTGGGGGGTGATTTCTCGCTTTCTGTCTCTATGTCTCTCTCTGTCTGTCTGGCGAGCGCACGCGCCCTATGAAGTCTCTCAAAAAAAAAAATTCACTGTTGTAGCCAGCAGATGGCATAGTAGTTACATTGTTAGACTCCCACATGGCAAACCACAGTTCGAGTCTCAGAGTTGAGTTTGAAAATCACTCCAGACGTGTGTGTATGCCCCACATCCCTAGAGGTGAATGAAGGAATGATGGAAAAGGGCTTGTGGTATGGGGGTTGATTTCTCACTTTTTTTTCTCTCTATCTGTCTCTCTCCAGTGAGTACACGTGTCTTATGATGAAAACCTTAAAAAAAATAAACAATTTCACTATCTGCCAGGCAGGCCATGAGAACCATCATACTAAATAAAGTTGACATAAATTTGAGGACTGAAAAATGTAAGAGTGCCTAAAATAGTCCCATGACAGCAGTTGGAAGGGATGCTCATGTTTACTAAGCATTCCTTATTATCAGACAGATCGACATACATTCATAAATTTAAGCTGCATAATATCAAGTTAGTACTAATTTCTGGAGTAAGGAGCTGAGGTTCAAAATCTCATCTGATGTGATAAACTAGTAAGTGGAGGTCTTCACTTTTGGTTGTCTGTCTCTATTTTATTATGTGCCCTCACTGTTTCAAAATATTTCACATCTTCGAAAGCTGCAAATGAAATGCAGATACCTCTAACAGTAAGGTACCGCCGCTCTCATCTATTCAGAGCTTCCAGTGCTTCTGTCGTGCTGCTAGGTACTTTACACAGGTTATTTGATGTGCAATCTCGAGTGTATGAGAAAATGTAACCATCACATTGTAGAAAAAGAGCTCAGGTTCTATGGCCTCAAATGAGATACCCAAGATCAGAATCAGTAACTTACTGAGGCAGGACTTAAATCATGAGGGATAATGAATGTTTCTTTCTTTCTTTCTTCTTTCTGTTCATCATATTCATTTATCAAGAGAAACTATTCTTTAGCCCTTGTATTCATGTTTCATAGTTCAGGAACATGGCACCTTTCCGATGACACTCTTAAAAGGTACAAAACCACTTTGTACTCTGAGAGATACCAGCCTTCTTCATCTCTTCAAAATCTTCCATGGAATCATAATGTCTGTAGAAATCTACATATGCCTTCTTTCTTGGTTCAACCACAGCAAACTTATAGAAAGCTGCAACACTCAGAGATACAATGACCCAGAAGGCCATGCATCTGAGGTTTTGCCAAAGCATTGGAGGCATGGCAGTTACTGTGCCTCAACACCAATATCCTTCCAGGCTGAAGAAGAAATGTGATACTATCTTAAATATCTAGTTTTTATGCAGTACACTATTAAAGGTATTACATAGTAGAATTGCATACTAAGAATGAAAGTGTAATATAGCCAGAAATAAACGACTGCAACTCCAATTTTATTTGGGTCCAATTTCCAAGAGTTTGAATGGATCCTTGGTAGCTTGAAGCAATAGTTGGTTCAATGCTCCTAGATCCAATGTAACACATACAGAAAAACAGTATCAATATGATAGGATATTGGATGAATGTGATCATCTCCAAAATTGAAAAAGAATTATTGGTGGCATTCCAATACCCCCAAAGGAATCTACTGTTAATGAGAATAGATCCTTTAAGCCCTACCTTGAGCTGGAAAAGTCGATGGTTACCCATATTTTAAAATTCTACCCCAATTTTTATGTATTAATGACTGCCTTTACTTAATTCCAATGCCCTGACAATAAGTTTGAGTTTTAAATGTTGTTTGGATTTGAGTGCACACAACTAATGAAAAAAAAAAAAATTCCCTGTGAAAAAAATCTACTTTGAAAAAAAATGAAATAAAAATGAGCAAAATCTCTCAGTGAAATATGGCACTACTTCATAGTAAATAGATTTGGGTGTGCTATATTTAATACAAGAGAAATATATTTTTTTATTATCAACATTTGATAGCTCCAGGAACATGGTGACTCTTTTTGTCTGAGTCATGATTACATGAAATTTGAAATCATTTCCATGGCTCTTTCTTCTTACATTTCTAAATATATTCTAATGTGCATTCCCATTATTGTTATATTACATGATTCTATTGTTACATTGCAGAAGTTTGATTCTTATGGAACAGCCTCTCACAGGATCCTCACACCAAATGGTATTTCTTACTTTATACTTCTCATCTTTGTTAGATAGCCACTCTCTGTATTTGGTCTAGAAGTAATTATTTTATCATAGAGTATACCCAATTTTAAAGTAACTTTCAGGAAGTAGTTTTGTAACTGCATGTGAAATGCATTTTTATATCTTGACAAAATAATTCTCCTCTCTGTTCACAGCCAATTATTGTCCATATTCATGATATGTGGGTTAATCATTTCTTTAAGGTTGGACACTGGAGTACATGACTCTATCTAAGGAAGCATTAAATTCAAACACAAATACCAACTAAATCATTTGAAAAAAAAACATGAAAATAAAAGCAAACTGATTATTTCCTGATATTATAGGACTGATACAAGTAAATAGCATAAAATAGGTTTTGTGCTCAAAGAATTATCTGGACAGAGAGATCAACCATTCATTCTGTAAATAGGTGCTTATTATGTAATAAATATTATATAAGGACTAGAGTTATAACAGATATACATCACAGAATAAGTGATATTAAAAAGAATAGGATGATAAAAGGATATTCTACAAGGGTATAAATATACATCCAAATCATTCCTGAAGTTTAGGGAGCTGCATATATTGCCAGCATTGCAATTTGACAGTCAGTGAGATATATATAGCAGAAAAATAAACAGAGATCCTTGTGAGTCTTTCAGCAATAAACTAATTGGACACAAAATACAGAAAAGGAAAATAAGAAGTAAGAAGGTTAGTTTTCTTTCTCAAGATATTGTTAATAGAAGAAGCTTCATTAACTTAATAATAAAAATGTGTAGCTCCTAAGTATCTTGTTAGGAAAATATATGAACAGTTTGTTGGATTTTTTTCTCAATAGCCTAAGGTTGTTAAGATTCTATATGAGTTAACATTGACATGGCAGTTTCAATAGCTACAGAGTAAGTTAAAGCATTGTTTAGTTTACAAAATAATCTCTTTAGTCCCTTGTGAAGAATTTAAATGACAATAATTAAAAACAATTCAGAATCTACTATAAAATTCTAATTAAAGAGGTCAAAGAAACTTAATGAGCAATAATTTTATGAGTTAAATCTATGCCATATCTTTCTTCTACAATAAAAATGTAAAGATTTTTCTATGGTAGTAGAACATTGGATCACACTAATGTATAAATTCTTTATGTTTTTAATGAAACATTATCATTAAATCTGAATACCACAGTAAGCATTGAAAAATAAGTCTTAAAAATCTTGATGATTTTGGAATGTTACAATTTTGCTTCCCTTACTAATCACATACTTCTTGCCGCTAATTCGTGTTTGCATGTCAGAGTAGTCTGCTCTCTGTATTATGAGTAACATTATGGTCTCCATTTATAAGCAACCACCAGTTTCTGACGATGATAAAAAAGATTGCAAGTGTCACCAAGGGGAAGAGGATAATGTCTCTAAATTCAAAGAATTTGCAATATCTTGTGAATATGTGAGTGTATGGAAGAGAAAATAAACATGTATTAATAACTTCTTTTTTTGACATTTACTAAACATGTAGAGGAACCATTACTTATCCTTATGAATACTAAACCTAATCATACTTTCTTAAAAGGTGCTAAAAAGTCATTCAGTGAAGGTTTGTAGGGATTTAGAGAAAGTGGTACTTCTTCTGATTAGATATTTCAAATGTCTTAAGGATTGAGATAACATTTTAAATGCATATCAAATGGGGGTTGACCATTGGCAATCTTTTTGTGGGTATTTGTCGCATGGATTTTTATTACCCCTTGTAGAGGCACTGAAGTCGTGTTTAGTATTCTCAGTTTAGAACTAGTTCACTCTCCGTATTTCCTCTTTTTCCTTCTTTATTTCCCCATGGTTATGAACATTCTGTATCAGCCTTTAGAATCAATGTTCCTGAACTATAGCAATATAAGATGGTGATATGGTGCCAGGGCTTAGCAGAGGGATTATATATTGAAATCATTTCCACATCAGATATCCTACATTAGAAGAAGGGTACAAGAATAAAGGTTTTGTCACAACTTGTCATAAAAGTGAATATGAATTTCTACCTGCTTTTGGATGACGAGTGATTTCTGGAACGGTGTCTATAACATAGTTGCTTTTATCAGTATGTCGTATTTGCTGTTTTTAATATGAGCTTTTGTTATCTATTGCTGTCAAGGAAAAAAAAGAAAAGAAAAAGAAAAAGAAAAGAAAAAGGAAAAGAAAACTTGTTTCTTTATAAAATAGTAGGGATATGACCTCAAGCTTCTGAAAACAGCTCTGTATCCTTTTTCTCTTGTGACTTGATATATCAGGAAAATCGTGGTTTCCAGATAAGGTAGCTCTAATTCCCTTTACATGCGAGTTTTTTTTTTTTTTTTTGGAGAGGTTTTCGCTATAGGGCACGTGCGCTCACCAGACAAACAGAGAGAGACATAGAGACAGAAAGCGAGAAATCACCCCCCCAGGGAGGATGGTCACGCCGCAATCCCCTCTCCTCCATTCTCCTCTCAGGATCTTGGGCACGCACGCACATGCGCCCAGAGTGAGATTTAAGCCACCGGGTCCGGGGCATGAACTGTGGTCGACTACATGGGAGTCCAGCGACATAGCTATTACACTAACTGCTGCTTCCCTACATGCAAGTCTTAATGCTGTTGATAGTGCATTGGGTTATGACTGTAACTCCAGACAGTTGATCTGCTTTAAGTTAGATCATAGTAAAAGGATTACTGTCATGATGCAACCACAAGTAAAGGGAAAATCAAAAAGTCTAATAGACGACATGAAGTTTAGTATTTTGGCATATCAAAAAAACTGTTGAACTAAATTAGAAGTGGATGGATGCTGAAGATAGTCTGGCCTCAGTCTGTTATTTAAAGCAAGGGACTCAAAATGTTGATTTTCTTGCCCTAGGGGAATGTCAACACTTGTAAAGATATTGACTTAAAGCAAATGGGTTAGAAGGCCACATCAAAAGACTCTGTAGGGTAAAGTGAAAGCCTGATGAAAAATGGCTTTTCTCCTGATGAAAGCGTACATTTGACTTTATGTAATAGAGAATTACATGTTACATGACAGCATCCTTACTGAAAACAGGTGCTTATTGATTCTTACACTAGTACTTGCATCTTCACAATCATGCTATGGAAGACACATAATTACTATATTTCTAATTATAGATAAGGGGAAATAGAGTTAAGTCACTTGGTTAGAGTCATGCAGCTATTAAGTACTAGAAGCAGAATAAAACCTAAATAAGGGTACTACAAAAAGTTTGTGGAAAATAGAATTAAAGCTTGAGTTAATTTTGATGCAAAACAATTTGAAATCCATGATAGATTTTTCATAAAACACATAAGGAATCCATAAACTTTGTTGAAGACTTCTCATGTTGTCTGACCCCAGATTCTCTGGTCTTAACTATTTTCCTGATAACGCACATAACACACATGGTCTTTTTTTTTTTTTTTTAAAGACTCTTGCTCTGTCTTTCCAGTGAGCACATGCGCCGTGTAGCAAAAATCTCTCTTAAAAAAAGAAAGATTCTGTCATAGACAAGTTCAAGAGAGACAAAGACAGTGAGAGGGAGAGGGAGAAATCACCCCCCAGTGGCCACACTGCATTACCTTCTCTTCGGGTCTCATCCTGGGATTTTGGACACATGTGCACCCATGCCTGGTATAATTATTGTTGTAGGACAAGAAACCAGAGTTAAAATCTGTCATTATTAATGACACAGTGTTAAGAAACTTTGTTTTTCACTGTTTATTCTAAACTTAAGTGACAATTAATGTCATGCAAATTTCCTTTCCATTGTTAGTTTACTAAAAAAAAAAAAGATACATTTTCCTGATAACAGAAATAATGATAAGTTGCATTCATGTAAGCAGACAAATATAGTCACAATGCACATACCCTTAGTGGACTCATTGCCGGGCATTTTATTCTAACATTGTACGTTTTTTTATCCAGACAGAAGGAACTTTCTCTTAGTAAACTATAATCACATAGCCTAGCATAAAAAAGACACAATGAAACAATATTAACAAAAAGAAAAAGAAATCGGTGTCCAATAGTGGTGCAGCAAATGCAAACTCTGTGTGGCTAACCTACACAGGAAGGTTCAAGGTTCATATCCAGAGACCTCCCTAATTAGCCAGGTACATGCATGTCCGTGAGCCAAGATAGATAAAATGGGAGAGTAGATCGTGGTGGGATGTTTTCTGTTTCTCTCTGTCTCACTCATGAAAGACATAAACTTAAAAAAAAAAAAATTAAAAACACTTAAAATTCTTAATGATCCACAATATCTATTAGTCTAGTAAAATAAACATTTTTGGGCCAACCAACTAAATGTTTTGGACAAGGTGGTTGGAGCTGCTGAATCCCACATGGTCAATGGCACGGTTCCAGTCCTGGACCCAGTGGCCTGAGAAGCACACCGGGTGTGTGTGCATTCATGCCCAAGATCCTTAAAGGAGAATGGAGAATGGAGGAATGGGGATTGTAACATGGCCATCCCCCTGCAGCTGCTTTCTCAGTTTTCCCTCCTTTCTCTTTCATTCTGTGTCTCTCTGGCAAGCACATGTGCCCTGTAACAAGTTATAAATAAATAATAAATAAACGGATAAAGTTGTTTTCATCTGAAAGAAAATCTCAATTATGTTACCACACAAAAGCAGTGTACCAACCAAATAATTGACATAAGCTCACTAAATGGTCACAGTTTAGGTGCATACTCATATATCCACATGTTGTATGATATGAAACTGAGATTTCACATACGTTAAGTGTTCAAGGTTATATCAAGTAGTAAAATCAGGCTGCTTTCATGGCATTATCCACATCTAATAGAAAAGAAAGACACGTGACAATATATTTTAGGTAAGGGGTTCGTGAAGGCATCCAAGCCAAATAAAGCAAATTAAGAAGTTAGGGGATTATGGTCGATGTGAAAATTGGTTTATGTGGAGTGGTCAGTGGAGGACATACTGATGGGTAATTGAAGGATTCACTGCAAAGCCATGGTCTTAAACATTGGCAAACTGACTCCACAACATATCTTTCTAAATCAAGAAAAAGTCTGATTTAGAAAGCCATATGAATAACATTGCTCTAAAGGTGGGTAAATCATTACTCATGAACTTTGAGTCTATAGAATGGGTTGGGTTATATAGCTTCTAATTTATAGAGCATGATAATCTGTTAAGAAGTAATTATCAATTAGCAAAACAGTCATTCAAATATGATTTATTATACTAACAAAAATACAAATGTGTCTTAAAAACTTTTCTTAAACAATTTATAAGGAAATAAACTTATATTTCCAAAATAAGATAATAATTCATGCCTATCCAACTGGTAAAAACAATACCCAAAATTGATATAAGTTCCAAAAAGCAGACAATCTCATAAAGTGCTGTTAGCAATATAAATTAAATAACTTTTTTTAATTTTATTTTTCCTGGTGGCAATGAGATAATAACCAAGATAGGGACCAGCAGTTAGCGTAATGGCTATGTGGTTGAACTCCCATGTAGTCGACCGCTGTTTGAGTTCTGGACCCGGTGGCTTAAAACTCATGCTGGGCGTGTGTGTGTGCGTGCCCAAGATCCCGAGAGGAGAATGGAGGAGAAGGGATTGTGGCATGATCATCCCCCCGGGGGATAATTTCTCGCTTTCTGTCTCTCTGTCTGTCTGTCTGGCAAGTGTATGCACCCTATAGCAAAAACCTCTCCAAAAAAAAAGAAAGAAAGAAAGAAAGAAAGAGAAAAAAAAGAAAATAACCAAAATAATACAAAAATGTTCTCTTAGGGGACAGCAGATGGCATGGAGGTTAAGGAGTTGGATCCCACATGACCAACTGTGTGGTTCAAGAGTCTGACTTGGTGGTGGCATAGCAGTAAGACAATTGGATTCACATGGGAAACATACTGAGTTCATGGTCCAAGACCTCCCTGAGCATGCACACACATACATGTGCCAGTGATTGGGACTGGCTGAGATGGAGGTGGGTCACGATAGGAGAATTTGGTTGGAAGTGGTTTCTCTCTCTCTCTCTTATTCTCTCTCTCTCCATTTGTTTCTCATAGAAGAAACAAGTAGATAAACTTAAGACTATTTTTAAATTTAGATTACTAAACAATATTCATTAACAATAAGTTCTAGCTCTTCTTATTTATCACCATAATCCACCAGTAAAAAAGTAAAGTGAGAGAAATAAATACCACTGGAAGAACGAACGGGTTTTATTTATGAGTAGCAGGACTGCATGAGTCTACATTTTTATTCATTTATTTCTACATATATTACCTTGTTTCATTTTTAAAGTTTTTTGGAACTGCCACTTCATTCTTTCTTCTATTTATTTATTTAATTGTTTAAAGGTGCAATTGCCTAAGAGAGAGAAGGAGAGAAAAAGCATTCCCTGGTGGGTCACGGTTATGCCACAATCTTCCTTCCTCCCTTTCTCCATCCTGTCAGGATTCTGGGCACACCGACACACATATCCAGGGTCATTTTCCAGCCACCAGGGCTGGAATTTAATCATGGTCAACCATGTGGGAGCTACATCCTAGCGCAGAGCTCTAAACAACTGCTTTACAAAGCTGGCCCCATTTATCGTTCTTCAACACACAAGTGCATACACGGTGCTAGGAAGGGCCCTGCTGCAGATGCTGCAGAGACTGTAGTCGAGGTCTGTCTCCTGCTGGAGCTTTTGTAGAGCTCAATAGGTAAATTAATAGATAATATATAATGAATAGTCAATAGGTAAGCTAATTTTAAGACCATTTCCATAGGGTTAGGGCTATTGGAACATAAAACAGAAGGATAGGATAAAAAGTGATTGGGCAGGTGGGGGGAGGCAAAAGGGCCAAGGTTTACATGTGTGAGATCAGGAAATGTCTGAGGAGTTCAGAAATAGTCTGAGAAGAGAATGATGAGACCAAGACGGCTGTGTGAAGAGCAATCTTCTCAAAGGCCTGAAATGAAAAGAAGCAATGCCCACAGTACAGTGGAAATGTAACCAGGGCAGAGGACAGGCAGCTAGGAAGCGTAGTGTGAGTATTTTCAGTACATCAGAAGGCTAGAGTCAGGTGTTATATTCTTCTTTTTTTTGAATTTTATTTAATTTATTTTATTATTATTATTCTTTTAAATTTGCTATAGGGCACATACACTCACCAGAGAGAAACAGAAAGTGAGAAAATAACCCAGGAGGTCAGAGACTCAGACCGTGGTTGGCCGTTTTGAGAGTCCAGTGCCTCAACTCCTGCGCCTCCTGTTGGCCCTTACATTCTTCTCAATACTTCTGCTAATTTTTTAGTTTTTATATTAAAATTCTTAAAATATTTTAAATTCTAAAATATGTTTAGCATATAAAACTTAAAATTTACCTTAAATAGATATCTTTGTTATTTAAAAGGAGAGGAAATGCTAAAATAAAAATATACATAAACTTAGAACAGCAGAAAATTAACTTGGAGATGCATTGTAACTGCGTGATGTGCAAATAAATGCATGTGAATTTGATAAAGACGATAAATATCTAATAAAGAGGATTTGATAAAGATGATATCAAAACATGATTATGTTAGATGGATTAATAACTTTTTAAAAATGAAATCCTCTAATCTTTTGACTACTTTTTATAAATAAGTAAGCAAAAAATATTCTGTCATTTTTCTTTCCTTTCACAACCTTCAAGATCCCTTTTATCTTTTACTTCAAAATTCCTGAAAGCTGTCATTTTCCTCACTATTATGGTGGTGTTTTTTCAGATCACTAATACATACATTTGTATTACATTTCTTAATTGTTTTCCTGATGGCTTCAGTTTGGTTTATTGCTGCTAACAGATGAATTCCACACTGGATAATTTATAAAGAACAGAGGTTTGTGGGACCATCAGTTGGCATAATGACTATGTCACTGGATTCCCATGTAGTCAACTGCAGTTCGAGTCCCAGACCCGGTGACTTAAACACACGCCAGGCACTTGTGCGTGCGTGTCCAAGATCCTGAGAAGAGAATGGAGGAGAAGGGATTGCGGCGTGACCATCCCACCTGGGGGATGATTTCTCGCTTTCTGTCTCTCTTTGTCTTTCTGGTGAGTGCATGCACACTATAGCAAAAAGTTCTCAGGAAAAAAAAGAAGAAAAAAAAAAAAAAGAACAGGTTTTCTTAGCTCGTGGTTTCATAGGCCCGAGGTGCTTTTTTTTTTTTTTTTTTGGAGAGATTTTCACTGTAGGGCGCGTGCGCTCGCCAGACAGACAGAGAGAGACATAGAGACAGAAAGCGAGAAATCACCCCCCAGGGGGGATGGCCACACCGCAATCCCTTCTCCTCCATTCTCCTCTTGGGATCTTGGGCACGCACGCACACGCGCCCGGCGTGAGTTTTAAGCCACCGGGTCCGGGACACGAACCGCGGTCGACTACGTCCGACTACGTGGGAGTCCAGCGACATAGCCATTACGCTAACTGCTGGTTCCCCGCCCGAGGTGCTTTTGATGAGGATGTTCTTGATGAAGGCTCTAGGCAGAGTTCCAAGGCAATGCAGAACATCACATAGAGGGAACTTGCCTGTGTCCATGTCTGTCTCATTCCCTTTCCTCATAGATCCACCAAGCTTCAGTCATGGAGGCCCAAACCTGATGACTCTATTTAGTATCTTCCCAAAAGCTTTACCTCTTAATACCATAGTCAGGTGAAGTTCCACCCCCTTAATATCTTCTCAGTAAAACCAAATTTCAAAACATGGATTTTGAGGGAATGCATTCAAACCATAGCACTCTTATAAGCAGAAAACCCATATAAGTCACTGATTCTTACTTACAAAATTTTACACTTTGGACATCTTGATATAAAGTTATAAGCGATGATATATCTTGTGAAGCATTTTGCAGTGTTTAAATTCAGTTACTTGATGAAGCAAGTTTTGTTATTAAAATTAAGCTTTTTTAAAAAATACAAAAAATAGTGTCCAGCAGTTAGCATAATGGCTATGTCGCTTGACTCCAATGTAGTTGACCACAGTTCGAGTCCCAGACCCAGTGGCTTAAACTCACGCCAGGCACGTGTGCATGCGTGCCCAAGATCCCAAGAGGAGAATGGAGAAGAAGGGATGGCTTTGTGGCCATCCCCCCTAGGGGGTGATTTCTCACTTTCTGTGTCTCTGTCTCTCTGTCTTTCTGGTGAGTGCACATGCCCTATAGCAAAAACCTCTAAAAAAATACAAAAATTAAAATATAATTTTTTTCTTGTCTGCTATGGCATAAGAATAATCTAAACCAGAAATTGTATTACTGTCTGATTGCCTTCCTACGAGATAAAAATGAGGTATTAAAAGTGATTTGATGGCCAGCAGTTAGCATAGTGGTTAAAGCCCTGGACTCCCACATGGCCGACCCTAGTTTGAGTCCCAGACCTGGCGGCTTGAAAATCTTGCGGTGTGTGTGTGCATGTGTGCATGCCCAAAATCCAGAGAAGAGAATGGAGAAGAAGGGATTGCATTGTGACCATCGTCCCCAGGGGGCAATTTCTCACTTCTCCTCTCACTGTCTTTCTGTCTCTCTGGTAAATAAATAAAGAAAGAAAGAAAATAAAGAAAAAGATTTTAAATTAGGGAGTTTAATGCTTTTGATGCAACCTTGTCAAAGAAAACCAATTCTGAAATTTTAAATGGTTGGACTATAATGACAAAGATGCAAATTCGCGATTGTAAAGTTAGAGCACATATTGTTGATAATTTTAATAACTGTGTTTGACCATGGGAAAAAAAAATAATGGATCTGTCTCCTGAAAGCACTGTTCAAGAACCTATATATGATTTTTTCCTAAGTGTGTGTTTATAGATATTTTCTTTAATTCATGTTATATCTGAGAGTAGCTTGGTTTATTTCTGCTAAGCAACGATACATTTATGAACAATTGGTGCAATTTTAACTGAAAGCAGTTGTTTTTAGTTCCACCATCTTATTTATCAGGGCAGGATAAGATCAGTGTGTGCTACTTTGTATTTGTTAACTTGGATTTTCATTCATGCACATGGAGTTGCTACAGTAACCAAATTGCAAAAGCTGAGTTGGTTACTTTTCTGGTTTTACAAGCCAAATTAGAAAGTGTTACTATCTATATAAGGTAACTAATTAATTGTCCTGGCTACTGAGCATCGGGGTCTAAATGGGGAAGAGCTGAATGGTTATAAAGGACTGTGAAAGTACATACATGATTTTGCTCATATTTCCTTGGTACTTTTCTAAATCTCTCTACTAAATTTAATGACATACTTAAAAAAAGACTTTTCTGTTTAAACGACTTAAAACCAAAGTGTTATATTTTTAGTTGAGAACAGTGCAGGCAGTTGTATATTCAAGAGTTATCTCTCTTTTTTTTTTTTTTTTTTTTTTTTTTTTTTTTTTTCTGAATACATTATTACTGCAGTAGTAATGTCTAAGGGGGTACTCCATCAGTTTTCCTTTCTTTCTGATGTTGAGAAAGATGTTAAAGACTCTGAAGCACCTTATCTTCTCCACTCACTCGGGAGTTTTAAAAGAGGGCATTGAAGTATGGCCAATTTTATTTTCTGATGCAGACTCCTGCGGGCCAGGAACTAGGTCAAAAACTGCTGACCTTCTGTGAAGAATTTCTTCTAGTGATCGGATAGGAAAGGCTTTTGATGGTTGTTCTGTGAGTTAGGAGTCCAGCAAGTGGAAGCGAGCACCGCTTCTGGTATGCAGCATGTGGCATAAAAGATGAAATTGTGTAAAAACTATTTTATGCTGAAATTCTAAGAGACTAGATCTAGTCCACTTCAGTCGACCAACATTTTGAAACTGAAGTTGTAGAGACAAGTTTTCAGAGAGCCAGCTTCTTTAAAAGGTAACAGATTCTTAAATACTTATATTTAAGGAGAAATTACAATAGTAATTCCAGATAGAAACTGACCTCTCCTCCCATCTCATCCAATATTGTCATCTACAAATATTAGTTTTGTGCACACGTACATTATTTAGGATAGCAATCTAGGCCAATAAGCATTAATACGTGGGTGGACTAAACCAAAGGAAAATTCAGTCCAAACATGAAAAATTAATAACACTAAAAATTATTGGCTTTATAATTGCTTCCCAGAAGATGTGGCAAATACTCTTTTCTGAGGGTCATTTCAGAAGGACTTGAACAAAGTGCTTAGACTGTGGATCAGGCTAGCTAGTAAGTGTTGACCCTCTTCTATCCCCAAGCCCTGTTGATTGCATATACATCACAGCTAATCACTTCAGTAAGTCCAGAGAAGGGCGAAACTCTTTCTGGTCCTAGGAAGAACTGTGGTGTTGCTATTATTATAACATCTCTTGTTGTGGGACTAATGGGAAGAGGCTCAAATTATAGATACTTGGCAAGAGGAAATAGTCTCCTTTTTTATAACTCTTCCTTATTATCTACTAATTTTCCTCACCCTCTTCACATTAACTCTGCTTGACAGCCCCAAGAAATTAAAGAGTTTATCAGGTTTTGATCTATGCATTGTCAGTGGTACCTTCGACAGTCAACAGTTCCCTGACTTAAGTAAGAGTTATGCATGTGGGTCTGTGACCTGCAGAAAGACACTTCTCTTGGAGTTCAGTGGCTTTCTTTGGAGCCTACCCTCCGATAAGCTGTAAGAGCCTTGGGCTCTGTGGATAAATGGCATTCACAATGAAAAGAAAGAAAGAGATTTAGCTATTCAGAGGAGGCTGGAGTGAGAAGGTGCTAAGCCAGGTGTTTCTGTCACTGAAGAGCTTTAAGCACGGATGTAGTTGTACAGCAGCAAAGTCGACCTCCTGAATAATTCATCACTGCCCTATCGCCTTCCGAGGCCACACCATTATTTATGAACACAGATTATACTGTCATTGACGGCAGCCTCACGGAGGCCTTTCATTAACTGCGAGGTTTGTCTGTTTGCATATGGTTTGTTTCCTTGTATTTGAACAGAAATTTATAGCTGAAGCAAAATTAGAGAGAATTGTCTACCAATTCTGCAATCCAGAAGGGGATTAGAAATGGTTTCCTGCAGATACGCAGATTATTACATCATTTTAGTTCATCAGTTGGACTGTGATCTGAAAGTGTGATGAAAAGCACCCTAGAAAAGTACTTCTGAGAATCTCTACCTACCTCGTTTACCACTGTTGATCCAGATAGATGATCTGAAATTCAAATACACTTTCCCATGGTACTTGGATTTCACACATGCTTACAGTATCTAAGTGACGAGGAACATTGTCTGACTGTTCCACAAACTAGCTCCTAATCATATTAATTCAAAGGGTGTGAGAATTCAATTGTACTAAATACTGCCTGAAGTCATCCAGACTCAGTCACCCAGTAGGAAAAATGATCCTCTTTGACTTCTATGAGTAGAAATAACCTCTCTTTAGAGGGAATCCTATGAGCCAGCAGGGGGCAAAGTGGTTAATGAGCTGGACTCCCACATGGTTGGCCACAGCTGAGTCTCCAAAGGGTGGCCTGGAACTCGTGCTAGGCATGTGTGTGTGTGTGCCCAAGATTCTGGGAGGAGGATCTTGGGAGGAGGAGAAGGGGTTGTGGTGTGACTATACCCTTGGGGTGGGGGGAGAGGTGAGCTTTTGATTTCTCTTCTCTCTGTCTCTCCAGCAAGTACATACACCCTATAGCAAATATCTCTGTCTCAAGAAAAGAGTCCTAAATGATTCTTGTGACTCATGACATTTCAGTTGCTCATTCAAATGAAATGCCAATTTATATCCGATAAAAAAGATAATGTCAGAGGGAACCAGCAAGTTTTGTAGTGGTTAGGGTAGTGGACTCCCACATGACTGAGCACAGTTCAAGTTCCAAACCCAGTGGCTTAAAAATTATGTCACGTATGTGCATGTGTGCCCAAACCACCCAAGAGAGTGGAATAGAAGGGATTACTGAGTAACCATCACTGCTGGGGGATGATTTCTCACTTCCCCTCTTCTTGTCTCTCTGCCTCTGGCAAGCTCACCTTAAAAAGAAATAAAGAAAATGGCAGAAAGAGTAAGACGACTTTAACATTGTCTTGAATCATGGTATTTAAATTATCCTCCAAATCAGATTATATGCTACAAAACTAAATTATATGCTATAAGAGTGAGAGAAGCCCTTCCCTCCAACAATGGAGGATGGCCCCTCTGCTCCATTTCTCCTTCTTTTCAGGATTTTTGGATACCCCTGCCACATGCACCCAGTGTGTTTTTCAAGCCATTGGGTCTGGGGCTCCAACTACATAGCTGGCCGTGTGTATGCAACTGCCTTCGTCACCATGCCACCAGTTGGTCAAGCCTGAATTTTTAATCAAAATGAACATTGTAGGAAAGGAAACTTTTAGTTTTTGGGAGTATTAGTATTGCATTGTTGCATTTTTATTGTCATTGTAAATGATAACTTGTTCGCTCAAAATCTATAAGGCGGAAAAGAAAGAAATCACAAAAATTCAGGAGTCCAAATTTCCCAGATGGCAGCGATGCTCATCTGAGCTGGCTCTTCAAAATGTTCACAAATTCATATCAGGAGCTTGTTCTTTTGCACAATCACAAATAAGCCCTTCCTGTCCCAACAACTATTCAAAATAATAATTATTATGATAATGATCATTCAAAAAAGAGGGGAGAAGAAATCAGATAAAAGCTCCTTTCTTTAAAAGAGAAATGATTTTGGCTTACTAATTTAGTCACTTCTTTATTACAGTAATATATTTCTTTATACTAATTACTACATTCTTTTCGACGTCAGGTACATTTGTTTCTTAGAGTCAATTGTGAATGAATCAATTCTTTACGAAGATATGTTGCTACTTCTTAAGCCAAAAAATTATTCACCACCTGCCCCTTTAGTTATTTCTCCAGATGTCTTAAAAATTTTAATGAACATGTTTAGATAAACTGTAAATTTAAGAAGTTTTACTCTCTTCAGAGAGAGAGAAATGCTTAATTGTTTATTCGTATAAGGGCACTAATCCCACTCATGAAGCACCCATCCTCATGACACAATTAACTCCCAGAGACTCCACCTTCAAATACTAGCCAATTGGTAGGTTAGGTTTCAACAAATTAATTTGGGGAGAATTAAAACATTCAGACAATAGTAATATGAATGCTTTGGGATTTCCAACCATCAATAGAAAAAAAAAAAACAAAGCTGAGAGTTAGCACTTCTAGTTTGAACAGTTTATGAGATATAAAAATCTCCACCCAAGGACAGCTACAATGATATTTCTTCTATTTTTCTATGTTGGATGAAGCAAAAGGAGGAAGCAAATATATTTACTTTTTTGCGTCTAACGTAAGCACTGAAACCTATCTCCTTATAATTTCTCTCTCAGGAATACTGAAAGATCTAGTAATACCCACAATGTAATTTATAGGAGTTGGTATATGATGTACTAAACAAAGGTATTTTAACGATTATTATTTTAGAAAAAAAGTCATGTAGGATTCTGACATTCAGTTACCTTTGTAAGAAGTTTACTTTGAAAATCGCTTCATCTCATTTGGCATCTAAACTCACCACAGATGCTTTATGATTTTCAGTTTTTAATTAATGTCAACCCCCAGGTTGCAGTGAGACTTGTCTTATTTCCCTGCCAGAGGCCAGACTGAGAGAATTATGTTGGCAATGAAGAAATGATGATGCCCATTAAGGTTTCAAACTAAACTTTCCAACTTCTCAAAAAAATCTGTGTCTCTTTGTGTGTTAGATTTAAGGTTGCCGTCCACCAAAGGCCCTTCCAATCACCTGAAAAATGTATTTAATAAATATATTGGCTGAAAATTGACCACATTCACAATTGCATTGCTATATCCTTCACTTGCAGGTATTCCTGTTTGATGAACTCACATGGCAAATTTTATTTCCAATCTACTTTATATTCAACAAAGGAGATGTTTTGTTGTTGTTACAGGTGTTTACTTTTACATGGTCTGTGAGTCAATAGAGTTTACCCAAGTGTGGCCAGTACTGTAATTACATATACAGCATTTCACAGACTCTTAGAAAGCTGACCATTTTTAAGCTGGTGAATAAAAGGGAAATGGTAATTCTTTAACTTGCCACTAATGTAATTTACATCATATTTACATTATATGAAGTGATATTATTTGAGCAGTTGGTATGTCTTAAAGGCAAGAATGTTTCAAAAATGAATCAAAGAAAACATAGCTGTCAAAAAAATTTTAAATGATAAATAGAGGAGACTTTTAAATTACCTAAGTCTCAATAGTGATAAGTGGCCTGGCTGAGATCAGTGCAAAAGTGTTGGAAAAAAAAAAAAAGAAATATAAAGTAAGAGGCAGTTAAAATATATTAATACTCAGGAAGAAGTGTATTTAACCAATCCTTCAATCAATTTCGTTTAGTCAGTATATGTTAGGCATTGATAGAGGTGCCAGAGATTCAGAGTGTAACAGGAGAAATAAGAAACTTATTTTATGAATCAAAATAAATACACAGAAAATAGTATGATTATTTAACAACCAATGTTAAATACTCTGAGAAAAAGTGTTAGCATGACAGACAAGGGGATGTGTTATGTATACCATATTGGCTAATACTCATAGAGGTATATTTGAGCAGGGTTCTAAAGGATGAAATTGGGCCTTGACTGGAATGTCGTATTCTGGAGGTATGCCTAGGAAATTAAGGAACTAAGGTAGATCTCAAGAAAGCCAACAGAAGCTCTTGGAAAGATTGCCTGGTACCATAAAGAGTTTTGCCTGGCAGGTAAGTAAAGAATGTCACTTCCTGACGGACCCAAAAATTCTCAAGTACATGTACTTGAAGGCACAGTCAGATGGTGAATCCCTGACTTGGCTCAGTAGCCTGGGGAGGCTTTTTAAAGAGTCTAATCTGAAGTTCCTTCTAAAAAGTTCCAGTAAAGCCAACCAAATCAATGAATATTCTTATGGGGATTTGTGCAAATAATAGACCAAATTGAAACCAATTTTTTTTTTTTTTTTTTTTTATTTGAGTTTTGGGATTCTTTTTCTTTTTCTTTCTCTTTTTCCTTTTCCTTTCTTTTCTTTTCTTTTCTTTTTTTTTTTAATTCCCTCTTTAGTAAAAAGGGTAATGAGGAGAGAACAAAATGTTTCAGAAGAAAATTACAATGCACTCGTTACTAGATTTTAGCTTTGTCCATAACTGTTTTTTGAGTTTTAAGTATTTACCTACTGTTTGAACAGAATCCTAATCTTTTTCCTGCTTTAAGTCTTAAATTTTTCTTAACATTTCTTGATGTTGATTTATTAAAGTTAAAAATTATTTTCTTGAAATAGAAGATAAATATACACATAAAAAATAAACAAACAATAAGTAAATACCTACTAATGACCCATAAACAAACAATAAGTAAATACCTACTAATGGCCCAAGTAAGCTTTATAGTCCCAGCTAGGTGCTACTTTATAGAGTGTTCATCCTATTCATGGAGTTCTATTTCTGAGGTTAGACATGTGTCCATAGATATGTTTATATCATCTGCACTTACTATTAAAAGTATTTAGTGTAACTAAGATCTTTGTGAATAATTAAACATGAAAAAAAAAAAAACATGGAAATAATCTGTGGATACCAGAGACAGTGTGGAGGAAGGTGGAAAATGGAAGAAGATGAGAGGGAAGGAATCGGGGGGGGGGAACAAAAGGAAGTGAAATATTTATGAAATAAGAAATGGAAAATTATTTGTTGAAGATAACATGTAGGGTCATAGCTTTGATTGAGCCAGTATACAGTGTATTCTGGATGTGAAACCTCATGTTGTATGCTCATTGATCTACAGTGAATGATGTAAAATAAATTAATTGAAGAGTGGGGGAAAAAAAGAAAAACCTGAAAATGACCAGCCACATGAGAATCAGGGAAATGAATGCACCAGGCAAGAAGAACAAGCCTAGTTCTCCAAAGTAAGCATAGGTTTGCTCATTGTGTTAGGCTCTGAATCAAGTTCTAAGGTATGAGTAGAATTTAGGCATCTTAGCAAAAGCCAGATGAGATTGATGTTGCTTTTTTTTTTTTTAATTTTTTCATGCCCACAATACAACTTGTTTTTGTTGGTTATTTCAGAGTGAGCCAAATGCTTTACTCTTCTTTGTATAGTTCTTATATTCTGGATATTTCCTTTAGGATATCTAGCTTCTGTCAACAGTGAGTAATTCCTCAGCAAATACAAAGGGAAAAAGGAGACCAACTCTGGGATTTAAAGAGAGAATGACTTTAAAAGAAAACTCATGTCATGGGACACAAGCATCTACAGTACACTCCATTCTTATAAAAAATAAAAAAATACTCATTTTCTATAAGTTTGATAATTACAATTATGATCTAATTTCACCATAGATGAACTTTGTTTTCTACATCTCTCCTTCCCATTTGGAAATCTTCCCATGGTTAGGAGTGCTTTAGTCTCTGAGACAGTAATACCAAATAATCACTAAACCAAAGCCTTTTAATGAATTTTAATATATTAGAAAAGCTGGGTGCATCGAACAATCTCTGAAAAACTTGAAAGATTTAGAGATGATACTGGAGTTACTGAAGCTTGTTGACCTCTGATATTGAGTTCCAGATGAGAATTTTAGCTTGCTTCTGAAAAATAACCAATATAAGGTTTCAAAGGCAAGCTAGTGAAAAATTATAAAATATCTGATGAGCTGGGATGGGATGTCAAAGTACAAAATTGTAAAGTGTCTGTCTGGAAGGTAGAACACTTGCGTCCCAGCCACAGTGGTATGTGTGGGTAGACACTACATCTCCACAGGTTAAGGCCTACTTGGAAGGCCTGAGTTCAATTACTGACCAATTCTGAAGTCTACCTATGAGAGGGACAGGTGTGGTGCAGCTGGAACTCATGATGGTGTGCAAGGTGATCCCACATGAGAGTGGTTTCCTAGCTCAGGACTAGAGACCTACCTGAGTACACTAGACACCCACTTGCTTAAGATCCTTGGATAGCTGAACTCTGGGGATGCATCATGGCATCGAGAACCTGTTAGAGGTTTATTTTCTCTCTGTCTCTCTCTTGCTCATGGAAGAAATAAACATATACATGCATATATTTGCGTATATACGCTATGTAACTATATACATATATATATTAAAAAGCCAGGTGTGTTGATGTACATCTGTAACAGCTACAGTCCATGACTCAGGAGGCTGAGGAAGAATAGTGAGTTCATGGCCAGCCTAGGCATCACACTGAGGCTCTGATGGTGTGTGGGCATATTCTCAGTTCCTGTAGAGCATGAGACAGGAGGATCAAGTCCTAGCAAAACTCTGCCTAAAAAAAGGAAAGAAAATAAAACTCTTTGAAAAAAGATATGCATTAATTGAATGTAATAAAATTGAGATTAAAAAATGAATATAGAGGGACAGCAGATGGTGAAGCGATTATGTCGGTGGACTCCCATGTAGTCACAGTGGTTTGAGTCCCAAACCTGTGACTTAAAACACACCACGTGTATGTGCATGTGTGCCCAAAACTTGAGAGGAGAATGGAAGAGAAGGAATTGCAGTGTGGCCATCACCCCTTGGAGGGGTGATTTCTTGCCATCTCTCCATCTCTCTCTATCTCTTTGGAGAGAATATGCACCCTATTGCAGAAACTCTCTAAGAAAAAAAAACTATACAAAATAAAATGCCATCTCTTTCTTACCTGTTCTAAGCTGGTGGTTGATTATGATGTACATTTGTACTTTCTGTTTTATATGAAAAGTAATTTTTGCCGTTTTAAATGTTTATTTTTTCCTCTTCTGTTAGTTTTCAACTCAATGCACCATTTCTCTTTAAATTAGTTGCATGAAACAATATGTGCCTTGAGCAAGGCGCCAAAGAATATGTGTGTGTTCATTGTGTGTCTTTTTAATTCTAAGGTCACAAGGCCAAATGAGACTGGTATTGCTTTTGTCATTCATACAAAATGATTTCCTTTGGCGATTCAGTTATTTCAGGGTGAGCTAAATTTTTCATCAGTGCCTATTAGACTGTAAATGTATTATTTCAGCAAACGGTAAACCTCGAGAAACTGCAGATAAAAGCATCATATAAGAAATCTCTGGGTGAAAAAAAAGGGGGAGATATTACAGGGTTTTTTTAGTATATATTTTTTTTTTTTCAAAAACTTGCTAAATTGTGTGACTTCTGTCAACATATATGGAATGCCCTTAATGTGGAAGGCATTTCAAAGGACACAAAGATGCAAATGACACCATTTTAATAGGTGAGAAGCTCCAGATCTGACAAACTGAAAATATGTCTACACAAGGTATTAAGTGTGTTACAGGAAGCACTAAACAATATTTTTTAAACAAATATTGTGGAAGGGAAAACTAATACTGCCTGAGAGGAAATTAAACAGCGCGAGGGTAGATTGGGTCCTAAGGCGATACAGGGAGCCCAGGGCAAGCAGGGCAACAGGAGAAGGAAGAGGGCCCATATGTCAGGGCTGAGAAGGCCCAGATGCAGGTCCAGGTGGGGGCAATTAAGCAATCTGGAGAAGCATCTCTAGCACTGTACTGAGGAGGGTTGGCATCCACTTAGACAGGAAGAGACATCATCCTGTGAGCATTCTTTAACACTTATTGAAGTATTCCACGCCAGAAGAAGGGAGAGAGACTCACCTTCCATGGAGTCGTCACACTACAGTCCACTCCCAGTGAGAGCCAGGTATTCTCACAGATACACACGCATGCCTGATGTGCTCAGAGGAGTTCCCGGCCTTGAGCTCAGGACCTTTTCCATGGGAGTTCAGGTGTGTTACCTTGCACCACTGCCTGGCTCCCCTACATGTATTTGAGAAGACATTGCATTTATGAGGTCCAAGCCTCATTTGAATCATTATCCTATTTTTCTATTTGTCCTAGGCATTATAAATGTAAAAACTTTCTCAACTTCCTCATTCTTCTTTTTTTTTTTTTTGGAGAGGTTTTTGCTATAGGGCACGTGTGCTCGCCAGACAGACAGAGAGATAGAAAGCGAGAAATCACCCCCCAGGGGGGATGGCCACGCTGCAATCCCTTCTCCTCCATTCTCCTATCGGGATCTTGGGCACACACGCACATGTGCCCGGCGTGAGTTTTAAGCCACCGGGTCCGGGACGTGAACTGCAGTCGCCAAAGGGAGTCCAGTGACATAGCCATTATGCTAACTGCTGGTCCTCTCTCTCTAATACTTGACTATAATTTCAAAGGTTTCTCCCTTGCCAAAACAATGAGTTTTAAAATAGTACTAATAATGATACTTTCTTCAGATTCATAAAAGGGAGACTTCATTCTTTTCCTCTTATTTGGCAACACACACACACACACACACACACACACACACACAAAACAAAACAAAACAAAGAACCCCAAACAAACAAACAAACAAACAGAGACAGGAAAAAAAGTACTATTTTATTTTAAGAATGTAAAGAGACAACATGACTTTGAACAGAACTGATATTCCTTCCTTGCCACAAGAGCATCAATCATTTTGAGGCTGTAGACATTTTCTCGAGATGCTTAGGATTGTCATGTCTACGGGGATTTGATTTAATCAGAGATTTCAAAATATTCTGTTATCTTCCAACAAGATGCTGATTTTAACTGATTGGCTGTTGTTGCAAAATTGAAGAAATGTTCAAGAGATCTGGGTTAGGAAAATATGTTGTTTGCAATTTTTTCTTCATCAATATGGTAAAATCAGAGGTCTAGCGACGTCAGGCTTTTTACTCTGAAAGGTACAGAGAGGCCTTGGGCACAAGTGGATTTCTGGAAGCAGTAGATTTCATAAATTTGAACTAAATTGTATCAGGCATGGCAAGCTGCCAAATTCTAATTCATTAGTTCACTGCTTGGCAGCGCTTCGTTTCCTATCAACTGTAAAACATACAGGTTTCTTCTGGGGATGTGGAATGTTCCCACTTCCAAAAGGCAGTGCGTGCTTTTATTTAATATAAATCTCCAATTCTTAGAACAAATATGACACAAAAAGGTCTTGAAAGTTCCTTAGTTACAAGATAAGACTTGGGGAATTTTGTGAAATATTATTTCTATTTCTCTTGTTTAACTTGTAATGAATGTTTTGTGAGATAAGAAAGTATCCTTAAGAATCTTTCATGGGTCAGCTGGTGGTGTGGTGGTTAAGGCACTGGACTGCCACATGGCTGACCATGATTCGAGTCCCAGACATAGTGACTTGTTTTCTCACTTTCCCTCTCTCTTTTATTCTCTGGTCAATTTTTCCTTCTCTGGTCAAATTTTTAAAATAATAATAATAAATAAAATTAAATAAATAATTATTTGGGGTGGAAAAAAAAGAAAAAACTTTCATAGGCCAGTCTGTAGTGTGGTGGTTAAGGCACTGAACTCCCACATGGCTGACCATGGATCGAGTCCCAGACCTGGTGCCTTGCTTTCTCATTCGCCCTCTCTCTCAATCTTTGTCTCTCTCTCTCTCTCTGGTGAATGGATGTGTCCTTTAGAATATAAAAAAATAATAATAAAACAAATCATTCTTTAAAAAACAATAGAATCATTCAGTTTTCTCAGAGCAGTGCAGCCAAAGAAGTATCTCTTTTTATGTAAAATGATGTTTCAGGACCCCTGAGTTTATCTGAGCTATGGCACCATCAACAAGAGTGAGTAGAGATGTTTCCTGTACCTTTACCATGGTGGTTGCTTGCTAAGGCTTTACAAGCCTTGAGATCATAAAGTCCCTGAGTATAATAATGTTTTTCTCCAAATGTTTATGTCCCTCAGTCTTGATCAACAGAAAAGATGAATGTTTTTTACTTCCTCTAAGTGTTAAGCAAATTCTTTGTCTACTTGTAGAAGAGAGGAACTCCCCATTGCTAGTTACTTTATGAGTTGAGAGGTCCTTGCATCTTATGGGGTCTTAGCCGTTCAAGCATTATAATACTTTAGAATAAAGTATTTTCTCTTGGTTTGGTGTGTGTGTGTGTGTGTGTGTGTGTGTGTGTGCGTGTGTATGTGTGTTTAGATTTTTGCCATAGGGTGCCTGCACTCGCCGGAGAGAGAGAGACAGAAAATTAGTGGGGGGTGGGGAGGAAGTGAGAAATCATCCCCCAAGGGGGATGGCCATGCAGCATGGAATTTTGGGTGCACATACACACACACACACCTGATGTGATTTAAAAGCCACTGGGCCCAGGATTTGAACTGTGGTCTGCCATGTGGAAGTCCAGATTCATAACTGCTATACAACCTACTGGCCCCACCTCTTGGATTCTTTATCTCTAACAAGTTTATGCCCCCAGGATTCAATCAAATAGTAATAATAATAACAATAATGATAATAATAATAAAGTTGCCACTATTGGTTTACTGGCAGAACTTAGTTCTGCTTTGCTTTGTTTCTCTGACACACATCCACACCCTGAAACCTGTCCAGACAAATGGCAAAAGAGGAAGGAACAAGGTCATGTTCCTTCACTGCATTAAATATTAACATCTCTAACGAGGAAGAAATGAGAGAATATAAAAGTGAAAAAAAGATTCTGTCTCTGTTTACCAGAATTTTGGCTGCAGCAGCACAAAAGGCACAATAGTAAGTGGCCCTATTTCAAGATATTAAAGAGAAAAAACTCATACATGTGCTTTAAAAAAGCCCAAACACACATACCAAAGAACTGTAGTGTTCATAAAAAGATTAATTTTGGAAAAAATGGGCCAAAGACATCCACAGGAAGATGATCTTTCCATTCCCTTAGACTTTGTAAAAGATGGAGTAGTCTCCTGTTTTAAAATAGATGAGGGCTAGGTCAACCCTGCA
This sequence comes from Tupaia belangeri chinensis, assembly GCF_000334495.1. Classification (NCBI taxonomy): domain Eukaryota; kingdom Metazoa; phylum Chordata; class Mammalia; order Scandentia; family Tupaiidae; genus Tupaia; species Tupaia belangeri. The sequence goes on along the minus strand of NW_006160180.1, from coordinate 1,236,367 downwards.
GCACAGTGGTTTAAGCCCTGAGCATAGGAGCCAGAGCACACATGGCCAACCTTCATCCAAACCTCTGGTAGATGGTTTGAAAAACATGCCGGGCACATTTGTGAGTGTGCTCACAATCCTGAAGGGATGGAGAAATGGAGGAAAAGGGATTGCGCAGTGACCATGCCCTTTGGGGGTTCTTTCTCTCTCTCTTTGGGTGTTCTCTCTTTCTTGTGCATGTACCCTTTAGCAACTACAAACAATAATAATAATAGGTTAAAGCAGAGAAAAATGCCCTTTGGGGGTTCTTTCTCTCTCTCTTTGGGTGTTCTCTCTTTCTTGTGCATGTACCCTTTAGCAACTACAAACAATAATAATAGGTTAAGGCAGAGAAAAATGCCAGTTTGAGATGGAAGTCATTTGTGGTGAACATTGAATTCAGCTTTTCCATAGGTTAAGTTTTATTTAGTTAATGGTCAAGGAGGAGTAAGGTCTTGGGCAGGGGAGAACTCTAGGTTGTTAAATAAGAACCCGGTTGCAGCTGTAGTTTGGATTAAAGGGGATTAATTACTAACTGTGCTTGCAAATGGCAGTGCAGGAAAAAGACACGGTCTTCCTGGAGTTCTGTTAGGTGACTGAACACCCTGTGGTCACAAGGGCAAGGACTAGCTACTTGATTTTCCATTGGTTTTATTGGTAAGTTAAAACAAGTAAGCATTAATTGTAACTGTTTATTTATTTACAACTTATTATTCTCACTCCTCAATATAATTACATGTATTTATGTTTGATGTATTATGTTGAAGAATCACATGATTCAAAAAATTTATACTTCTTAATTGAATGGATTCAGGGGAATGTATGTACAAACCCCCTGGGGCCATTGAGATGAATGTGAAAGCCAATGATTATATTTCTGATTACCATTTGTTCACGATTTCATCCTTTTAACTTGGCACTGCAGTCAAAATATGGCTTAATAAATGTACTTATCTCCACTAATACTCATTATTCTTTGATTGTTATAGAAAGCTATGCTTTAGACTTGCAGTTTTGATTAAAACTCAAATCATGTTTTATCATAAAAATATGAACTTTAAAAATTCTTGCCTCTATATGACCTGATATAAAGCAAGCAAGCACAATGTAGAAGGGACGGCGTAATGGTTACATCACTGGATTCCTACATAGCGGACCATGGTTTGAGTCCTGGACCTAGCAGCTTGAAACTCAAGCTGGGTGTGTGTACATGTTGGCCCAATATCCCAAGAAGAGAATGGAGGAGAAGGGATTGTGGCGTGATCAGGCCCCCCTAGGGGGTGATTTCTGGCTTTCTGTTGCTCTGTTTCTCTGGTGAGTGCACATGCCCTATAGCAAAAAATCTCTCTCAAAAGAAGCTATATAGAATATTTGTAAGGATGAAATAATGATAATCTGAATAAAAGTGCTCAACTACAATGACAATGATAATTGCAATAACAATATATTTGTTAGTCCTTAACAGTGTGCTGGGCACTGTGCTTAAAATAAAATATCTCGTTAAATTTTCATCACACCTGTAAAGTAGATACTATTATTATATACCATTCATAAATAAAAGGAGACTTAGACATATTAAAATATCATATTCAGTATAACACAACTAAGGAGTAAAGCAGAATTACAATAGTTTAGGCAGTCAGCTTCAGGAACCATGTGCCTTCTACATTGTGCTTGCTTGCTTTAATATGTCCAGACTGATCAGAAGGTTTCAAGGATCACAAATTGCAGCAGGACAAGTCTCTGTCATAGCATTTGATTCCACACATAATTACTCATCCTAATATTCCTTCAAGAGACCTGCAATGTTGTTGGCACAGAGATGGTCAATAAATACAGGTGAGGAACTGGCTATTGGTGCCATGTAATGTTAGGAGACTGGGAACTCAGTGTGAGCATGAACCAGAGGGTGAAAACATCCTTAAATTATGTCCCGTGGATGCCTCATGTGCATTATCATAGTTGCAGACCTATAGTAGTTGCTCAATAAAGGTATGTTTTTTTGGCTACTTCTATTTATGACTAGAACTCATGAAGCAACTCAGTAGTTTGACATTATAGGAATCAAAAAGGTAATATATATTTGTTAAAAGATCAAAGGAACCTGTCTATTTATTATATTCATCCTGAGACAGTTTTCAGTGGCCATATTTTGCAATTTAATTCGTAGACCTAAACCTTGAACAACATAAAACCTCTAGGCCTTGAACAGCTTGTTCTCAGGCTTTTCTTGGTAAATAAAAATGTCTTTGTATCATGTGTAAAAAATGCAGAGAAGGACTTCAAAGGACATGACTGAAATAAAAAGTGCTATTTTCAATTTAAATGAATATGTTGATTGATTCAGAAAAGTGGTAATTTTAAAGACAATGTTGACTTCTTTTGCCATAATTTTTTTTTATTTGAAGTTAAAATTTACATGGGTATTCTAATCAAATGCTGGCTATTTCATATAACAAGGAACAACATAATTATCTTTTTCTTTTCTTTTTATTTTTTTTCTTTTCTGTGATTCACTTCACATGTGTATGCTCTTGTTACCTAGGAGAGGAATGAGTGTACATCAGACATAAAAAATCCAAAGAATATATGAATTCCTATAATTGGTCCTTAACTGTCTGGGGAGAGCTGCTTCACACAAAGAAATGGTCTTGAACAAATCTTATTCGGTAGTATGTTTTCTTCAAATCGCAAAGGAGAAGAAAATACAAATTCCAATTAATGTAATTTTATAGGGAAAAAAAGACATAGAAGTTATCCTTAACATCTTAGATATGTTTATAAATTCTCAAAGCCACTGAGACTTAGTGAATTCTGAGGACTTAGAGTATGTTAAAAAGATACACCCGCATTTAAATGCTGATCTCAACTTTTCACTGGGGACCACTAAAAAGCCTTTTAGAAAAAAGACCAGGATCAGCAAAACATGAAATCATTATAGCAGCAGACTTTCTAGGTCTGCTTTATATTATACTTTTGAAAAGGACAATTTGTTTAAGGATATGATAGTTTTATCCTGCATGTTCTACCTGCTCATGTGCTGGGATAGTGGCCAGAGGAAAGGAAGGATGAAGGAGGACAGTGAGGTCACAGACTGGAAACAAAAAGAGAATTGGCCCAAGCCCCAGCTGTTTCTTAGCTATTCATCTGCAAAGGCATTCTTCTAATACTCAGTGAGGGGGAAAATGAGTAGTTGACATTGTAAATGTGTCCAGTAGACATCAAGAAATTATGTTGGATATTGAAAGGTGGTAGTTGTAGGACAGTTTTCATTCTTCCTGGTCTTCTTTCAAAATTACTTGATCTCCGTTATTATTTCTTTTTGCAAAAAACAAACTAAGAAGAAGAACTGGATGTGGTACCCTCTTCAGTTCCAATAACACAGCTGTGAACATTAGCTAAGGAGATCACTTCAGAATAAAGCTAGTGTAGAACCTCTACAAAGACTAAGCAAGTTCCCCGAATATAAGAGCTGAATACTGGGCTCTAGCTTTCTGGCTGAATTGTTCTCCTCGTAAATTCACATCCACAGGTTAATATTTGTGAGATGAACTCCTCCCACCCTTTCCTCCTGTTCCACTCCCATCTCTGCTATTAAAAAAAAAAAAAAGAAAGAAATACTGTAAGTAGACTTGAATAATTGCAAAGATAAAGCCATTTTATTTTTCAAAGATTATCATCTCTCATTTGAAAAATAAAGATCTGATAGTTTAAGCACCCAAGTATCCTATTTGCAACTAGTGAAAATAAGAAATTGCATGAGAAAGAATACTAAGTCTAAAAACAATAGTTTAAGAAGGCTTTTCAGATGAACTGTAATACTTGCAGAATAGATAAAATGCTGTAGGCAAGATGAGGGGAGCAGAGAAACGGTCCATTAGAGCATCTTTCTTACATTGTTTATCTACTTTATATGTATAAAAATGCTTCCACTTGCCTCTGGGCACCTATATAACAAAATTCAGAACCATGAATGAATAACTAAGCTTAAAAAAGAAAGCCAGAATCGCAGTTGTTTCTCGACAAACTAGAATCTCACTTCCTATCAGAAAATAGAGTTGGGGTGGGGGGGGGGGTTGCTTCATAATTGACTTTATGAAAATGTTTTTAAAAAAACTGCTCTGAAGTGGAAGTTTGTTTTGACTGAGGTAGGCTTTTCTGGCAGAGTACTTTTAATAAAAGAGAAAGAAGTTGCCAGTTATCCACAGGCTTTGAAAGCATTTCAGAAATTGGAACCCTTCATAAGTCCTTAATGTAACCACTGCCGCTTCTAAATGTGAACAGTCTCAAAGATTCCTGGAAGGATCTATTTCGGATAGGGTCATTTGCTGGTTTCCGATGTTCCATACTTATTTTTCGTGCACTTTAAAAAATTTACTGAGCAGATGAGTTTTCAAGATTTTCATTGACACAGATAATGGCAGAAAGCCTAAAGCAAGAAGCCCATAGACTTTCCGGTTATTATTATTTTTTTATTTTTTATAAATTACAAATTATAGTTGTGCATCTTTGTAGGGTACAAAGTGGTTTTTCAAAACATATATTCAATGTGTAACAACAAATCAGGGAAACGTTTCTACAATTTTTCTAACTTTTATTATGATATTTTGTTGTACACATTCAAAATCTTCTCTTCTGGTTATTTTGAAAAATACAATTGATTATTACCAAAAATCTTTTGCTTTGTTTGTTGGTTTTGGTTTGTTTTCTAGAAATTTGACTTTAAAACTATACCATGAATACATTTCAAATGGAGAAAAGAATATATGGCACATGTGAAATTCTCCATTGTAGAAATCAGCATGTATCCACATATTAATTTTAAATGTTTTATTTATGTTTAGATTTTATGATGTCTTAATTTGTGAAGTAAGTTATCCTAGACAGGTAGCTTTGTCATCTAGAATCTTAGCAAAGTTTTTATTAAATACAAGGATTTCTGCTCTTACTTAGTATCAAATATAACAGAAAGGCTGTTTAGCATGAATTTCCTGGAAACATTTGAAGACATTTCAATGTCATTTTATGTTGACTGAAATGAAACGTGGACTATTTCCTCAATTACCTGCCTAAAACATTCAGCAAAAAGAGACCTATTAAACTTGAAGATTAAAGGCAAGCCATCTTTATAGCAGACAAAATTAATTCTTAAACTTATTGCCTTGCAAGTTAAGAGAAAAGGACTTTCTGATTATAGATATTAAGACCCTGTAATGTCATCTTTCAAAAGCAAGTGTTAATATAAAATCCTTGTAAAATATGATTTTGGTGTCATTTTATTGACAGATATATCATCTCTTCTGAAGTTTGAAGAATGTCATTGAAGTGACTTTCTAAATACTTTAGGAAGACTTTCTATTCATTATACTAGTATATTTTATATCCTATAAAAAATAGTACAGTAACCATCCAGGAGTAATTTTCCTTTGTAACAGACTAGTTTGAATTAATACCTCTCTTAGTCTATATCCATAAAAGACTCCTATTACTTATTCCCGGATTTGAAAAGTTATGGGCTATACATCTGAATATATGACTGAAGTTTCAAAAGATGGTCTTTGTATAGTTTATTATTTTATACTAAAGAATCTATAGTATAAACTAGAATAAGCATGAGAATAATTTAATAGGGTATGATTCTTTCCTATTATGTATGAACAGTCTCTGCTTGCTATTGAGAAATCAGACTTTGTCTTAATTAAGATGCCTCAGCTTCTGTGGTGTTAAGCGAGGTACACAGAAATCTCTCAACATTCCTATCATGTATGAGAAAAGAAGAACAAAAGAATTTGACATAATAAAACAATTCAGAACACTTGGAAAAAAAAAAACCCGAAGCATCTTAATAGAGAGATACTTCAGTTACAAGCATCTTGTTCAGACCAGATCATGAGTTCTTGGAGAATCCTACTTTTTTGGGTGTTTGATAATATTTAGACGGTCATTCAAAGACAGTTTTAGATAGTCACCATGCAATATACATTGAGATAGATACATTTTCACTGTTATCATTGCATTGCATTATGGTATGTAATAGATTTTTCATTTAAAGCCAATTAGGAAGAAAAACAACATGTCATTTAAGAGACCTTTCCATTTCTTGTTATTTTCACATCAAACACTAAAGATTATAGTGAATCTGAAAACCTGTGAACACCCCCACCTCCAGATTCAAAGTATGGACATACTTGTAGAATGAATCAATGTATTTGATTTATTGTCTACAGGAAATTATTATAGAAATTAAGGAGGTCAAAAAAATAGGTGGGTTTTAAGTCACTGATAAATATAGTTTTATTTTAAAAGAATGACTACTGAGACAGCATTTCCTATTACATGCTATCTTTTTGTATGCATATAAAGAGAGTGCCTGGTGAATAATATTGGTGTGTCCTATTATACCTGTTTTTCTCCTCGTATCATCAGCCTAAAAAGTAAATAGAGGGGCTGGCAGGTGGAGTGGTGAATAAGGCACTGGACTCCTACATGGCCAACCATGGTTCGAGTACCAGTATCTGGTGACTTGATTTCTCACTTTACCTCTCACACTCTGGTCAAATTAAAAAGAATAATAATAATAAATAAAATAAAGCAAAATAATCCTTTAAAAATGTAGGTGGAGTGAATCATAGGAAATATTGGACTTAATACTCAAAAGCATTCTTTGGATATTGTATTAACATTTGTTGATAATGACTGATAGTGATTGTTCGTGTAGGAATTGAGGATCTTTGGCATTTTTACTCTTTCACTGTAGTTTGGCATATAGCAAATGTCTAATGTTCTTCTAATGTTTTATACATGTACTTGTTCCCAGAATTATAGATATTTTCTAGTATCATTATTTTACAAAATATATAAATGTTCCTCATTAGCTGACATGGTTCAAAATTTATAGTTTTACTGGGTTTTGAGCTGTATTGTGTTTTCCTTAGTGATAACTAAAACCAATAGTAAGATATTATATATAAAAAGGCTTTTTTTTGTCCTTATGTGAATACTATTAATTAGGCTGAAAAACAAGATCATTGTTCCTAAGAGACAGTTACTCTAAAATATCCCAAAGTTGTAGCACCCTTTTCCTCTTTCATTTTAAAACACTTTTTCCTTAATTTGTTTCCTGGCAAATAAACCCACTGTCATTAAAGCAAATTAAAAATCACTTTTGGAAATTATGTGGCAATACTAGCAATGGAATTATTCTAAAGAGTTCTTTTCTGCATTTCCTCTGTGTGCCTTTATGTTAGAAAGTTCCACAAATGCACCTTCTTGCCTTTCTTAGGCTAAAGGGAGTTTCTCTATGATGGGGAAACTTTATTTGTTACTATTTACTATTGGCCTTCCGAAAACCACAGATCCTGATTCTCACAGGGAATCAGGACTCTAGGGCAGTGTTTATTTTTCCAAAATGTGTAGATAAATGCTTATGATTCACCTTATTGACTGCAAGAATGTATTTCTTTTTAAGTTTTCCTTTCATACATAGTCTATCTAAAGCATGTAACTGCCATAAAAACTTTAAATGAGATTGAATTTAACATAGTACTTTAGATGGAACCTTCTGTCACGAAGGAAGCTACATAGGATTCTTATTTGTACCACTCCTATTTTAGGTCTTGGGCTTCTGTGATCTTGAGTTTAAATGCATCACTCCTCTAAGACACATATAAGAGACATCAAGCATCATTGGAGCATGGAATTCAAGTATAAGTTTAATTCCTTTTTTCTTTTATTTTAGGTTTTTGCTCACCAGGGAGAGACAGAGAAAGGGAAAGTGAGAAATTAATTCCCTGGGAGGATGACAACACTGCAATCCTTTCTCCTCCATACTCCTCTGGGGATTTTGGGCATGTACCTGGCATGGTTTTCAGGCCTCTGGGTCTGGGACTCACACCATGATGGGCCATGTGGGAGTCTATTGACTTAAACACCATGCCACCTGCTGGCCTTAATTCCATTTTGAAAGCACACATTTAATCCTAGTATTTTCTTTGTTGTTTGGTTTTGGGTATTTCTGGTGAAAAAAAAATAATAGAAATCCATGCATTTTTTTTTTTTTATAATAGTATTTTCCAAATTCTCTTCAGAAAGTGTAAGAAGTGTCACTTCTAACACTTATCTCAATGTGTTTCTCACTTCCCAGACTCTGGGCTATTGTCTGTCTGGCTAGCAGTGTCTCCTGGCCTTCTTACTATGTCTATATGACATTCCTAAAGGTGTGATCTCAGCAGAATAGGAGAATCTTCTCAGAGAGCTCTCTTACTCATTTTAATTTAAATACTACAGACATGTCTTCTTGATAGGACATTTTGGAGGAAGTTGTCTGGAATGACTAAATGGTACTACTCAGTTTATGAATAAAAGTAAATGAGAGAAGAGATAAGTAACCATGTCCTTGAGTCAGGTAACCTTACACTCATCTGTACTATGAGGTCATTGTGACCAGAATCATTTACTAGCAGAAGGAACCCTGTAGAAAGCTCCAGAGCCTGGAGCACACCAATCTTCACACAATGTTTTAAGTTCCTTAATGTAAAATCCTCTATCTCACAGGATTGCTGTGAAGCTCATGTTGGCACATTTACAGGAAAGGATAAGGAGTAAATCACAGAGCTGGATTTGGTGGAACAAACTTGAACTCCCAGCAGCAGGTGGATTGCAAGTTTGAAGTCAGTCCAGGCAACATGTCAATAGAAGACATTTTTTAAAGAATTATTTTATTTAATTTTATTTATTATTATTCCATTTTAATTTGACCAGAGACAGAGAGAGGAAAAGTGAGAAAGGCAGCCACCAGGTCTTGGACTTGAACACAGTTGGCCATGTGGGAGTTCAGTGCCTTAACCACTATGCCACCTGCCAGCCCTCAAGACTCATGTCTCTGAAAGAAGGAAGGAAGGAATAAAAGAAGAAAACAAGGATGGAGAGAAGGGAAGGGAAGGCAGAGCATAACTGAATAAAAACGAGTTCTTAAAATGATTATAACGTAGATTCCTTTCTGTCCAAGAGACTAGTAAGGTATTGTAAGAAACAATCTGACTTTGACATATTTAATATGTATTTTAAAGGGAACACATTCTTTAAGCACTGTTTTCTGATTTCATTTTCTCTCATTAAATTAATCAGGTTATTTCTAACTCGTGCAGGGATTTTCATTTCATAAAATAAACTGTCATTTCCTGAGTGTTTATATTTATTCACGTATTCTTTCAATATTTTTTTTACCTTTCTATAATACTACTGTGCACTCTTAAGGGTTATCCCACTCACTTGACAGTATTGTGACACTTCATAACAGTGCACTATTCCTACTGCATATATACCCTTTTTGATTTATTCGTGTCTGTTTTAAAGGGTTTGTGGAATTTCAAAGAAAATGAAGAAACTGTTCTAAACTTTTTTCTTTAGGACACTAATTGTTATTAATCATATCGTTTTCCCCATCTTTTCTTCATATGAAGGACCTAGGTCCTTAAATTTTTTTTTTTTTGAGAGGTTTTTTTCACTATAGGGCGCGTGCGCTCACCAGACAGAGAAAGACATAGAGACAGAAAGCGACAAATCACCCCCTAGGGGGGATGGTCATGCCACAATCCCTTCTCCTCCATTCTCCTCTCGGGATCTTGGGCACGCACACACACGTGCCCGGCGTGAGTTTTAAGCCACCGGGTCCAGAACGCGAACCGCGGTCGACTACGTGGGAGTCCAGCGACAAAGCCATTACGCTAACTGCTGGTTCCCTAGGTCCTTAAATTTTAAAAATATTTTTTTAAGTTTATTTATGTCACTCATAAGAGATGTGCACACAGTTGAGAGAGAGAAAAAAAAAAGAAGAGAGAGAGAAAGAAATATCCTTGCCAGAGTCCCATCATGCCATGGTCCCTAGCCATCAAACTTGTCATTTTTGGCAAGCAGGCATGTGCCTGACATATTTTTAGGCTGACCTGAGGATCCAAACCTAGATTGGCATGTGGCTTCCAGAATTGCAGTTCAATTTGCTATGGACTGTCCTACCAGGTTGGGCCATAGATCTTTATCTAATTTGGTGTACCACATTGTTCTGCAATGGTAGCTTTCAACAATATTTAAAATAGCAAAATAGTGTGTATATATATATATACACATATATATATATGTATATATATATATACATATATATTTGTTTTATATATATATATATAAAACAAATGAGAAAAAGACAAAAGTGAGAAATATTAGGAGCCTGGTGCAGAAGGAATGCAATTGGACCCACATGGGAAAGTTCCTGGGTTCACTGGGGGACCCCTCTGTGCACATTTGGGTGTGTACTTGCCCGTGAACAGGCCCATTGAGTCTAGTCATGGAGTGTGGCATGAAGATGCTATTGAGGGTAACTATCTCTCTCTTGGAGGAAGAAATAAGTAAGCTTTAAAAAGAAAAGTGGATCAACTCATGGCCTCGTAGTTAAGGTGACTGGGGGACCAACAGATGGCATATTGATTGCATCACTGGACTCCCACATTGTTGACTGCAGTTCGAATCCTAGACTCAGTGGCTTTAAATCACACCAGGCACATGAGCATGCATGTCCAAGATCCTGAGAGAATAGAATAGAGAAAAAGGGATTGTAGTGTGGCCATTCTCCTGGGGGGGAGGGGAGATTTTTCACTTTCAGTTTCTCTGTCTTTATGGCAACTCCACACACTCTATAGCAAAAACCCCTCTTGAAAAAAAAGAAAAAAAGATTGCTGGATCTCACATGGCCGAATTTTTGGTTTGAGTCTCGACTTGGCAGCTTGTAAAACACTCCAGGCATGTGTGTGTGTGTGTGTGTGTGTGTGTGTGTGCATGTGTGTGTATGCTCAAAATCCCAGCATGATGGAGATATGGGGGAGAACTGATTGCTCCATAACCATTCCTCATGGGAGAGTGTTCTTTCAATTTCCTTCCCTCTCTTTCCTCTCTAGCTCTCTCTGGTGAGCATATGTGTACTCTGTCAAACTACAAAATAAATAAATAAGTAAATATAAAGAAAAAGAAAAAGAAAAAAAAAATTTAGGGTCATAAAACTGACCCGGAAGAGAATGCATGTCTTGGAGGACCAGGCAAACACAAAGAATTTACTTCATGCTTGGCTTTAAGTTTCATGCCAGTAGCCAAGAAAATGAGAGAAATTGCTGCACATGATTCACTATGTCCACAGCATTCATTTCTCAAAATACGAACTATTTCTTATCCTGAGAAGAAAGAAATGTTTCTCATGATGGTACAAATAAAGAGATCAATGGAGAAAATATATTGAAGTTAACTGAGACCTTTTAAGAAACACCAGATATAGACCAAACCACAGATCAATTAAATAAGAATCTTTGTGGATGAAGACTGAGCGTTCTTCTTCTTCTTTTTTTTTAAGATATTTCTGCTATAGGGCATATGCACTTACCAGAGAGACAGAGAGAGACACAGAAATTGAAAAATCCCCTCCCCAGGGGGTATGGCCATACTGTTATCCTACTACTTTTGGTATTTTGGGCATGCACATGCATGTGCCTGGCCTGAGTTTCAAGCCCTCAGGTCCATGACCTGAACTGCAGTTGATCAGGTGGGAGTCCAGCAAGGTAACCATTATGCCATCTGCTGGTCTTTATTATTATTATTTTGTAAAAGCCTTGAAAGTAATTAGAATGTGTCATCAGGATTGAGGACACTGGACTTATTCCTCTCTAGGAGAGAGGACTGGTTTCTTAGACTTACAGCAGCTACACACTAGATGCATGTGCTTATTGTTATTCTCTTAGCTCTTCTGATTTTTAAACAAGAGTTTTAATTAGTTACTTTAAAGGGGCTTTCAAATTTGCAATATTTTCCTCCTTTTGCTTCCAACCAGCAGACTCACTTTCATCCCAGCTCTAATAGCTTTCATGCTGCACATTTTCCAGAAAAAGCTAAGATATACACAGACTGCCACCTGTGGTCATCATAATTAATGGTCAATTCTGGCAATGTGAGCCAGACACTTTGTATGACTAAATTCTGGACCCCAGGAGGTACATTTAGCCTTTCAGACAATAATTGACTGAAAGTGCTCTTGTCATAAATCAGTAGCCATTGATGCTAGCACATGTTCTTTTATGATTTAACCCTTCCTTAAGCCCTAAGAATATTGTTGTTTTTAAAAATAAGACAATGGGGAGTGATTAGAAAATAGCATTTCCAGTAGCACAAGGGAAAGCAGCTGATGGAATTACCTTATAACGGGTATAGTGCAGATACAGAAAAATATTCAATCCTGTCACTAAACTAACTCCAAAATACTAAACAAGATACTTGAAAATAATTCATTCAGTTTAATCATTAACTGTTTATTACTTGTGACCAAATATCAGCTTATGGGAACTACTTTGAAGTTAATGAAAGGATAATTACTTTACTTCGAGGGTTCATATGTAGAGTCAGATTGAGTACCGCAGAGCAGATGCCATGGTATGGTACAACCTGAACTTATTACAACGATTGCCTTTCACTGGGTTGAGTAACCAGATGTACCAGCCAGACATTTAGAAAGGCAAAACTGCTGATTGTCAGGATCTTTCTAACTTTAAAGTAATAGTAATATATTTGGGATTTCTTCAAATTCTTGTTGATAGTGCATATTTATAGCAACCGTGAATTTAAGAAATGGTAGTTTACAAATCAGTCCCTGGATGGCTCATTTTATTCAGAGAATTGGGAGAAGAGGTGATGAAGTCGGAGGATTTTGTATTATCACTCTGTTAGTTTCATTGGTAACTTCTGCTCTGGAATCAAATGGGGAATTTGCTCTGATTGCAACATCCCACTGTGCCGAATCTCTGAGCGATTAAGACTTGTTAATAGCAGAGAAGAGTCAATAAGCCTGCTCACAGATTCAAATGACAATGTTGAGCAGTCAGACAAAACCCAAATTATTTTAATGAAACAAATTTGATTCACACATAGTGTGACAGCCAATGTCAGAAGAATGTCTTCCGTTAATGTTTGTGATGGTTATGTTATTACTTGGGTGATTTGGCACGGTCCACCATGGTTTATTCAAAATAGGACATGGCAGATGTCAAGGCAAAAGAAGGTGCACATGTGATGGCATTGACTAGAGTTTTGCCCTTGAGATTTCAGGGAATGTCATTTTCTTCCTGATACAGGTATCATTTTAATACTTAGAATTCTTACTATGGAAGATCAAATCTCAATCACATGGATATACATATCATTAGTCTCATTTAATATTATTTTGCTTTCAAATCCTAACCATTTCACATTGTTTCCTACAAGAATTTTGTGTGTCTTGGTCAAAGTAATTACTCTGATGTGTAAGCATATTTTCAATAATATATTAACATTTCAGCAATAAGTTCATTAGTTTACATCAACTGGTGGCACAGATTAAAAATAGGCTTAAAAAATCACAACCATAGTTTCAACATTTCATGCAAATTACATTTCACATGAATAATGACACTGTCGACAGAAATAACCAAGGTTTGTAGAAATAATCATTAATATGGCTTATTCTAAGCACGGTTGTGAATGACCAGGCCAGGAAACACAAAAAGTATTTTGGAGTGTTCAGATACAGCATTTCTTTTATTCATTTTTGAGTGCATAAAACACAAAATTGCAAATCAGTGAAAGGAGTCTTTACATTAACCTGGCCGCAAAAGAAGGGACATATGAAAGCAGAAGCTTATAGGTTCACGTAGATTTAGAAATTCTTAGGTTAGTAATTGGTCAAATATGCAAATCTTTTTTTTTTAATTTTTAAAATTTTTATTTATTTATTTACTTTTTGCTATAGAGTGCATGCTCTTGACAGAAAGACAGAGAGACAAAAAGCGAGAAATCACCCCTTAGTGGGATGGCCATGCCGCGATCCCTTCTCCTCCATTCTCCTCTTGGGATCTTGGGCACGCACGCACACAGTCAAACATGAGTTTAAGAAACCAAGTCCAGGACTTGAATTGGAATAGACTACATGGGAATCCAGTGACATAGCCATTACACCAACTGTTGGTCCCAAATCTGCAAATCTTTATCTCAAAGAGACTTGGAGTCAGCAGATAAGAATGTCAGAGTTTAACTTAGAGGTAGATAAGAAAACTTTGCTATTGTTCAGTTATCTATGCCAGAATCAGGACAAAAGGCATTGCCCACAATTGCTAGATCAAGCTATTCTGTTATAACAAGATTAATGTTTATAGATGTGACTCTCCCAGGTCCCTTGGAAAGTACCTTAGGATAGGAAGAGTAGTCATAAATCTGTCCTCACTTACGGTGTGCCAGACGATGTCCTAAACAGCCTAAATATTTCAGCTCATTTGGTCCTTACAATCACTCAATGGATTGGCCGTGTATTATTTTTGCCGTTCTATAGAGAAGGACACTGAAGATCAATGAGACTGTATTGTGCTCAGAAATTCTTCAAAGAAATAGAAAAGATGAGACTATATGATTAAAAAAAAGTTCATGTATTTTTCATTTGCCTGAAATGAACCTCTTCCCAGTCTGCTAAAGATTCTTGTAAATATCAGTTTAGGTTAAAAAAAAAAAAAAGAACTCTCTCACTCTCTATTATATAGCATCTTTTTCTTTAATACATGATACATGCATGACGATTGAAAATAAGACTGGAATCTGATTGTTTCTAGACATTTTTTAGCTTCAAAACTTTTTAGAAAACTGACATGAAGTTGGACGTATTTCCTCTACGTTATGGACATTTTTTTGAATTGTGCTTTTAGTAAAAGCCAAGTAATAGATTATGGACAAAGCAAATCAAATAATCCCTGTGGTTGATGACGTTTTTAGGCCAAGCGGCTTTTTTAGAACTGGAAGAGACCACCAGTGAAGAAAGAATTCCCTTTTATTCCTGTATATAAATAGCGCGTAAGTAGCTTTAGCAGATTCTGGAACAATAGCACGACCTCTCACTATTGCCGACAGAGCTGGAAAAAAAAAATGTGGATAGGTTAAATGTTCTAAAATGTATTATAAAATTACATGTCACAGCAGCTGAAAGCCAATTTCCATTACAACATAGCTTCGCTGTGCAGAAGTTGAGTCATCTCTATTTTGGTAACTGTTCTTTATCACCAAAGATAATTCATGCTATATTTTCATCCTCGTGATGGAGGCAAGAGGATCACCCCAAAGTTTTGACCTACAAAATTGCACTTGACAAAGCAAGCTGAGGAAGTAGTGATAGCTATGCTGGTGCTTTCATTAAGCTTTTTGGTTTGATATTTCAGTAGATGAGATTTGATTTAAATAGATTAGCATAGTTGACACCCTTACATTACTACCTGAATAGTGCTTGTCTTACATGTATTAGTGAATCCCGGACTCTTTGCAGATAATGATTCTTACTGAATAAAATCATTGGACGAGGGCTGGCCACACGACCTGGTGGTTGAGGAAGCTTGATCCTCTATGGCCATTCATGTGGTTTGGATCTCAGCCCTAAAGACTGAAAAACATACTGGGTACATGCATGGGCCTACCCAGAATACTGACAGGATGAAGAAATGGAGAAGAGGTTGTGACTTGACCAGGCTTCACTGGGAGACTGTTTTCTTTTACTCTCTGTCTCTCTTTCTCTGTCTCTCTCTGGCAAGTGTAAACACCTCCTGGCAAATTAAAAAAAAAAAAGTTGAATGATAATTATTAGCTACAATAGCACTATAGGATAAATAAATGTAACTCATTTTCATAAGTCATCTTATAAAACTTTCTGTTTATAAATACAGTGTGTAACATTTGGGGACATAGAAAATGGATCCCCATATATTTTAACATTAATCTCTGTTACTATCATTACCTGACATTTTTAAAATACATTTTTAAGGTCCTAGTAATACATTCAAATTGTAATTTTAGTTTCTGTTTCAAGAGATTGGACAATGATATCTACATGAAAGCACAATTTATGTAGATAGTTTAGTTAGCTTCAATTTCTAGTGGGTGCAATTAATTATTGTAAATCAAATTATCAAAGTGAAAATTCAAGCTGTCCTCAAAAACTGTCATACTGGAGGGACCAGTAGATAGCATAGTGGTTACGTCACTGGACTCCCATGTAGTGGATTGCAGTTTGAGTCCTAAACCTGTTGGCTTAAAACTCATGCCAGACACATAATCCCAAAGGAGAATACAGAAGGCATTGCAGCATGGCCATCCCTCCTGGAGGGGGGATGTGTGATTTTTCACTTTCTGTCTCTTTATCTCTGGCAAGTGCATGCACCCTATAGCAAAAATCTCTCTCTCTTATATATATGTGTGTGTGTGTGTGTATACACACACATAGTTTTACTTTGGCATTATATGATGTAACAAATTCAAAGAGTCAACCACAAGTCTAGATGATGATGTTATCTGGAATACAATGCACATGAATGGAAACAGGTACTGCAGTGAAAGACTGATTCATCTCCACCTTATTGCCATAACTAAAAGTTTATGGATATTCGTCATAGGTGGAGAAGAAAGAAGAGTAGTTGATGGCACTGTAGCAGACATATGGAGGCCTATTATGCTATCTAAAACCAGGACACACTACTGTAAACCTTGGTAGCCTGGATTCCCTATAATCAACACTATCAAGCCCCCAATTTCACCCTTTTACAAGTATTATATAAAAAAATAAAATCTGGTAGGAAAATACCACTCTTCACTTTGAAAATGCACTACAGTCTTTTCCTCCTGTACATTTCTTTAAGTGATTTTGTTTTTAACTGGTTCCTGATTCATTTACTACATGCATTTCACGTTCTCCTCATCTATCTGCCCCTCTGAACACTACTGTTTATAAACCACGGATTGCTGAGATCTCATAAACAGTCCGTCAGTGTTCTTATTGTGAAAATATTTTGTCTAATAAAGTACTGGCATTCGATTATTGTTCTACCTTATAATTTTAGAAAATTTTAAGTTTTATGAGTCAATGTGAGAAATTTTGAATAAGAAAAAAAAGAAATTTTTCTAATCAAATGAGATCTGTGGAAAGAAAATGGAGGGAAATGTAAAAAAATACAAACAAAATATAAGCAACCGGAGTTAGATTATTTTTTTCCAAGCTAAGCTCTGAAGCCAAACCTTGCTCAAGCTATGACATCCTCCAAGTGCCTCTCCTCTCCCATAAGTCATAGCAGTATTAAACAGCAAATACAATATAAACTAGAACATAGTATTAATAATACATTTTAATAATTCAAAACAGACATCTTGATATTTCTGAAATTGTACCGTATCTTGCAATTGATGACATCTTAAAACCTAATTGATACAATTTTTTATTGGTGTATGAAATCCTAGTGCATCGTATAATTGATGCTGTTGCAGAATCAATGAGATGTATTGTTATTAACAAGAATAGTTAATGGTAATCTTTGCTGCCCAGAAGCTATTTGCATATTATACAGAGGCCTGGAAGTTTTTCATTCCTCACATTTCATTGCTGCCTCTTTTTGGTTTCTGTGGCAAAAGAAAGATCTACCAACGCAATATAAAATTTTCTCTTTTCTCTTTAATAATCAGTTGTTTGAATGAGTTGAAACATAAATTTGGATGAAGAGTCGAGGAGTTTAAAACACCATCTAACTCATGCCAGATGTCACTTCTACATTGTTTTAGAGGTTCTTGGGGTGTATTTATAGATGGTTTGCTTGTTTGCTCTCATGCATGTTGCTAGGTTTGTATTTGCTGCTGTTTGGCAGTATTTCCAGGTGTACAGCAAGCCACCCTTACAACTCAGTCTTATATTCCTTTAAAATGTGCTTTTGAATTTAAGAAACAAAGACAGAGAGAAAGAAAAAGCCAAGTCTTAAATGAAGAATGCATATGTTTAGAGGAAAATAAAGCAAGTGAGAATTGACTGAGGGACTCACAAGTTTCAGGGACTGATTCTCAAGGGTCATTTCAATGCAGCGTGAACAGCATGGCTAGTGATTCCAGGTCCCCTTGGGTGACCATGTATATGAACCATGGTGAATTAGAGTGCGAGAAAGAACAGCTTATTCTGGATTATTAAAACAGCTAATTCTGTGATAAAGGGTGATTTATATCACTTATTACAAGTTTGTGTTTTTATCTAAATGAAATGACCTATATCTCAGAACCTCAGGGAGTGTTTTGAATTTTAAATTCTCCTGAATCCTGATCTTTGCTGTAATGAAAATGGCAAAAGAATAGGCTACAGGGCCAGATAGGAGTGCAGCCATAGTAAAATGCTCTGTGATTCTGGACCTATAAGGGGAGGTTGCTGGGTTCACATTCTGAGGTCTCTTTAAACATGGGCACATACGCATGCCCATGATCTGAGAAAGCTGAGGTAGGGCCCCTGCTCTGTTTCTGTCTCTCTGTCCCTTCATTTTGATTAAATAATATAAATAAATAAATAAACTTTAAAAAAGAATAGAAGCAACCATTAGGGCTTTTGATTCTTAAACAGAATTGTTCTTTTGGTCAACAATGACTTTTGTTTGTATATCAAGGACAATTGGAGGCAATCCTAGAGGATTTAACAAAGTGACAATAGCCACTTTTGGCCCAGGAGGTGGTATAGTGAGTGGTTAAGGTACCTGACTCTCAAATGGTCTACCACAGTTGGACTCCCAGAACCAGTGACTTGAACTCACTCGGGTGCATGTGTGTTCATGTCCAAAATCCCAAAAGGAAAATGGAAGAGAAGAGATTGCAATGTGGCCATCACCTTTGGGGCATGATGTCTTGCTTTCTCTCTTTCAGTCTTTCTCTGTCTCTCCAAAGAGCACATGCACCTTTACAGCAAAAATCTTTCAAAAAAATCATTTTTACGAAAAGTTAAATTGTTCAACATCAAACAATTATTAGACATAAATAAATTTCAATTAATCAAAATGTATTGATGCATATTTTCAGGACCTACCTTCATACATTTTTAGTTGCATATCCTTTATTGAACCTATCTGACTATAAGCATCCATAGGAATTTTTAGGTAGAAGACTTTCACATTCCACCTTCACTGTGGACTTTTTAAAGAATAAGTGAGACTTCTATGTTCTAAAGGAAATTAGTACATGAAACAGTCCCTCTGCCTAGCATTGCTTTTGATTAATTCATCGCATGAAGAGTCAAACCTTGACTATTAACATTTTTTCTTAGCAATGTCTTTTTATAACCTTTCATTTCCAGATGAGCAGCACAAGAAGAAGCAATGCAGTCATTTAGATAAAACACAAACTGCTTGCCAGGGAACCTGGGTTTGTTCCAATTCTCCTCTTAGGCAAATCTTTTATCTCCCTTTGATATAGACCAGGGTTCTGTGGAGCACTACACTAATGAAAAGGGGTTGTCTTTTTCTCTAATGTTATGACTGAGAATTTAGATTTGGAATTACAGAATTGTAGCAGTGAAGGAAACCTATAGTCATGTAATTCAACTTTCCAAGCAATGTAAGAATTCCAACTTGAAATTCCTTACCGTCTTATTCAGAGTCTATGTAAACGCATAAAGCTATATGAAACTCATCATTTTTAAAGGATGCCTGTTTCATAATGGGGCTTCAGTTATAAATAAAGCTAACATCTTCCCTGTTATTTTTATCTGTTGTCCCTATTTCTATTCTTTGAAACAAAAGTAGATGAAACAACTTTTCTCCAATTTAGGACCTATCAAAATTCCAAAGCAAGCTATTATGTCCATTTTTATTGTAGATAGATCCAGATGTCACATTCCAAATTTATTATATGCTTTATCTTTTTAAATCCTGTATTTTTCCCTTTGAAAATCTGATATGCAGATCTTATATGAGCACGGAAAGGCCCATATATAGTCTGGCTTAGCAGAACACTTTTGGAGTCTCGTTTCTCATGATTTTGGTACTCAAATTGTGAATTTATATTTTGAGGAGTATCACTGAAATATCTTACAAGAAGATGTCGTTTCAAACTTTGGTACTTTAAGTATTTCAGGAATTCAGAGCATATGTAAAGTAGTCAGGATAGGCTTTTTGGATATACTTGGATCTGAACAGGGCCTTGAGGAAGGCACAGAGCTTTAACTAGAAGAGAGAATCAGAACCATTTTCCTTTTGTTTGACATAACTCTTTGTATTGAATACTTAATTTTTGTTGATCTCATAATACATTAAGGGTCTCAATATTTTTGACATTTACATTGTCAACCATTTCTGTGGTGATATATTTTAAGTTCTCTTATCTGTCTTTAATGCTATGGTTTTACTTGGGATGAATACAACAAATTTCTACCTTGATGATTTTGATAACCATCTGTTAAAACTATTTTGAATTTTGCCTATCTGCCATTGTTGCTGTGAACTATGCAGTAACTTCTATTTGACACAAAGGCCTTGCACATCTATATTTAAGTTATTGATTTAAACATGGTGAACATGGAAAATCTTTGAACTGCACTTTTGGTTTGCATACACACCAGAAAGTAATCTCCATCATGAACCCAGCAAGTATATTTCTTAGTTGGAGAAGTTAGGAAACATTTCTTGAAATGAGTAGCCTTTATTTTGCAGGGGGTATTAGAAGATGAGGTGTGTGAGGGACTATACACATGGAATGAAGAGCATATTTTAAGTGATTCACGTACATTCTTAGAGAGTGGGAAGGTACACTAACATAGTTAAATGAGAGCAGGGGTTGCTAATAGAGAAGTGAAAATTAAATCTGAAGTAATCTCCCTTCTTTTCTGTTTACATACATGAGAAAATTTTAGTTTTCTAGCTCCCTGATTGTCCCTGATGTTTCTGAAACATACCAGTAGAAACTTCTGTCTTATCTATAGGTACATAAGGCAACTCGGTAGATAATTAAACTGGACTAGATCCTTGAGTCTGTAATCCTTATGGAAAGAGAATGCCCGCTTCCTGATAACAGTAGCAGGAGCTCCAGGTAGGCATTTGGTTTGGCAGTGGGATCACATAGTCAAACACACTGATAGATGGGTGAGCAGGAGGTGAAATTCTTATGGGAAGGTAGTCTTTTATGATCAGAATACAGATAGAGGTATGCAGGCCATTACGATCTCTACAGGCACTGGTATCATTGACTTATCATATCCTCCATCTTTGTCCCAGAGGCACTTACCCCAGGCAGCATCCAAAAGTCCACACTGCTGTAGTTGAAGATAACCACTGAGGCAGAAACTGGAACTTGTCTGAAAATAAGATGACATGTACTTGTTTCTGTAGATCTTATTTCTTATATTTCTCCAAACGTTTTTTTTTTTTTTTGCTACATTTCCTCATTACTGCTATTAATACTCCCTAATAAGTAATATTGGAAAATATATCCCTGAGATTGGGTGGGTGTGATATTTTCTAAACTATTAAGGCTTAGAAGAAACAAATGACAGGGTTAGAAATCAAAAGGTCAGAAGTTCAGAAACACACATACAACAAATTTAGAGAATTTGGGGCCAGCCAGAGCACAGTGGTAAAATATGATGCTCAATGAAGCACTCTCACATCAGGAGGTTCCTGGTTCAAGACAAAGACACACGTGCCCATGATCTGTGGCTGGGCAAAGGCTGGAGTTAAATTCTGGCATCAAGACTCTTTTTTGTTTTTGAGAGAGAGAATTTTGTGATAGTGTGTGTGCGCTTGCTGGAGAGACAGAGAAAAACAGAGAGACAGAAAATGGGAAGTCACCACACAGGGAGGATGGCCATGCTATAATTCCTTTTCTTCCATTCTCCTCTTGGGCTTTTAGGCATATACACACACGCCCACACACACACACCCGTGCCTAGTATGTGTTTTAAGCCATCGGGTCTAGGACTCAAACCACAGTTGACTACGTGGGACTCCAGTGACACAGCCATTATGCCAACTGCTGGTCCCTCAAGACACTTTAGAGGGTGTTATCTCTCTCACTTTTTCCCTCTGTCCCTCATTCATGGAAAAATCAATCAATAACAGGATTTACTATGTTAAATCATTTGTGTTAACACTTTAAGTTTAGGAAAGATGATTTACTATGTTAAATCATTTGTGTTAACACTAAGTTTAAGAAAGATACTCACGTATGCCTTATTTTCCTTTCAAATCCATTCTGATAAATCAGTCATAGAGAGGTAAATTCCCTTCCAAGATCAGTGAAGATGATTCTGTTGCACATCCATCTCAAAAAGGTGGGACTCCAAGGATACAGCCAGTTCTCTCAGCCCTTTTTTA
Organism: Tupaia belangeri chinensis; assembly: GCF_000334495.1. NCBI lineage: Eukaryota > Metazoa > Chordata > Mammalia > Scandentia > Tupaiidae > Tupaia > Tupaia belangeri. Next base: position 1,214,153 of record NW_006160180.1, on the reverse strand, counting down.
TCCTTGCCTTGTGATTTCTTTCTTCAGCCTCTCTCATCCCTTTTTGAAAGTTTTAAAATAATTAATAATAAGGAAAAACACAATGGAAAGTAAAAGTCCAATCATGGTTTAAAAAGTAAGTTTAGGGACCAGCAGTTAGCATAATGGCTATGTTGCTGGAATCCCATGTAGTAGACTGTAGTTCGAGTCCCGGACACGGTGACTTAAAACTCACGCCGGGCACGTGTGCATGCATGCCCAAGATCCCAAGAGTCTCCTCAAAGAACAGAGGAAAAGGGATTGTGGCATGGCCATGCCCCCAGGGGGGGTGATTTCTCGCTTTCTGTCTTTCTGTCTCTCTTTGTCTATCTGGTGAGCGCACGCGCCCTATAGCAAAACCTCTCAAAAAAAAAAAAAAAAAAAAAGTAAGTTTAAATTTCGCATTTCATTAGAAAATATATTACCTGGCCCAAACTATAAAAGTACATAAGCATCAACTTGAATTATACCTCTAAGTACGTGATCTTTTCTTTGGGTCTAGTCTCATTGTCATTTCTGTATTTTAATTTAGTAGCATTTTAGTGTTTTTGTTGTTGTTGCTGTTGTTTGTTTTTTAAGATAGATTTTTGCTATTGGGCGCATGCTTTTGCCAGAGACACAGAGAGAGAGAAAGAGAAAATGAGGTGAGAAATCTTTCCCACTCCCCCAGAGAGATGGTCATGCCAAAACCTCCTCTCTTCCATTCTCCTATCAAGATTTTGGGCATGCATGTATACACACCCAGTGTGAGTTTCAATCTGCCAAGTATGAGACTCAAACTGTGGTCAACCGTGTGGGAATCTAGCACTACAGCCACTACCCCAGATGCAGGCCCCATTTTAGGGTTTTTAATTGTTAGCTTACTAATTTTCTCTCTGCAAAAGGCATTATAGAATATGAAAATTATTGTAATGTATTTTAAGTAATATACCATTTTAGAGTATTAGATTATTAATTTTGAATAACTGAAACATGACAAAAGACCAACAAAATACTGGATTCATAATTAAGAATGTATGATAGTTGTTATACACATGACAATCCCCATCTAATGTGGTTTTTTATTTTTGTTTTGACGTTAAACATTTGTTTATCCTTCATGTGTTTGTTTCTAGTAGTAAAGCGGTATCAGAGATACACTGAAATAATCCTTCACTGAAGAGTTAAGTGACTATATCTATTTCCTGTTTCTTTCTTTGTGTGTGCAGAAAGTGAAAATGCTCGTTCATAATAAGAAAATGTAAGTCTGGTAGGCACCAAGGTTTTAATATTTAATTTTCTACATTATAAAGCAGACTCTTCTCTGTCTTCCCATAAATGCAGAAATGGATAAGATTAATTAAACATTAAACCATTATTCTTTGTAAAAGAAAAGCCCGTTGCCATCGTGTTTGATATACTTTCTTTCCAAGGTGATCTTTCTCCAGCCTAACTCTCATCCCTTTTTGAAAATTTTAAAGTAATTAATAATAAGGAATGTAGTCATTTCACTATAATTTCTCTCTCTCTCTCTCTCTCTCTCTCTTTTCCCTGGTATTCTTGTGAAAGACTTTAAAATAAATTGTGGATTGAATCCAGAATAGATCATTTATTTGATATTTATAAGACCTAGCATGTATTTTTTTTATGTTATATTAGAACTGTCTGGCAAGATAGAACAAATTTCTTTTCTAGTTTTTTTAGCTATAGGGAAATACATATATAAACTTTAGGGAAAGCAATGATTTGTGTACTTTACAACCAATCATCCTGAGGTTCATGATTTTACTATTTTAACCAGTGACTCATTTCTATAGACTAATAAATTCACAAGGTAAAAAAAAAAGCCAAGAAATATTGAACCTAAAATATAGAGTTGACATAAAGCCAGGATATTCATTTGAAACACACACACACTTTTTCATGCATATAACTTCTCTCATGCATTGTTACTTTCTAACATGTATAAACATAACTCATAATTGCCTGCACTTTTAAAAAACATGGGCATAATTACCATGAATGTAATTATAGCATTTGCAAGACTCTGTTCATCGCAGAGAGGTTTTTATTTTCTTTTTTTCCTCTCCCATTCTTTTGTTATGCAAGCTTATTTGCTATTCTCATTGTCAGAGGATGATATTCCTCCATACTTTACAATGTTATGGCAGATAGCCCATGGAAACATTCAGCATAAAGTAGATATATAACAAAATTACTAATAATTATCATTATTAGTAATGTTACAACAAATTGTTCTCAGAAGGTTGACTTCTGTCCTGAAATGGCATCAAGTTAAAAAAAAAAGAATGTTCTAGTGGTCATGTGGTTAGCATCAGGCATGAAAATATGCCTGCTGACAGGAAGACAAAATGATTACATAGACCATGCTCAGACTTATCTCTGCAGCCATCTTCCCCTACCCTTTCTGAGTGCAGGTAAGGTGCCAATCAATCAGTAAAGCCATGTACTACTGAAAATTCTTTGAACAGATTGTAGGCTAGCTGCCTCATCCTGTATTCCCAGAAGGCACATACTCTTGTAACATAATGGTGGGAGCTCCATGTCTCCTAGGGGAGACAAAGCAATGGAAACATATAATACCATTGTTCATCCACAGCCCATGAGTATCTGACTCTACTTTCTCTCTTATTCACATTAACCAAACCAAAAGTTTACAAAAAAAAAAACCCAGATTGAGTATGAACTGAACAAGAGGGAGTATAAAAGGGTAAGAAGAATCCCACTGAATAATAGACATTAAATAAAATGAATAATAATAATAATAACAACTAAACTAAAAAAGGCCTTTTGGTACCAACTGCCATAACATTGATTAACCCTGCTGTGTTTCAGCACCAGGTCATGCAAACCCTTTGACACCATTTCTTTGAGATGTCAGTCACATTTCAATAACTTTTCAGCATGGGCTTGTAAGTCCTGTCTCTTCATTGACTTTGAATGAGGCAGGTTGCTTATGAATGCAGCTTGAAGTGTCACTCAGAGATACTTGCATTGTGTTATCTTTGATTGACATGTCTGGGGGTTGTGGAAAAATTCCAGCATATCCAAATGTGCTTCTCTAAACACTGAATATCTTTACACGAGTGCTTTCTCCAGGAAAATTGGCTCATACCCTACGATTAGGATCCGTTTTACAGTGTTCCCTCTCACTATAGATGAGGCACATCCTGAAGGGATAGGATCATGGGACTTGGGAACTCCGGCTGCGTTTGCAATTCTGATTCCCACAAGCCTTTGGGGCTACAATTTAACTAATGTATCACATTAACTGCCACCTGCAGAGTCTATCTAACAACCTAATTACGTTGATGAGAATACCTGTGTAATACCCTCCTACTTGGCAAAAACAGTGGTGCTTAAAAGATCCTCAAACATCTTGCTCATCTGGAAAAAAAAATAATGAAAGCATTTTCTTTGTTACAAAATGACAGGCATATAAACAACTGATTTCAAATTATCCTTATGAACAAAAAAAGTGCTCATAACACTTATCTTGACTCCTTTGCAATGAATGACGTGGGCTGTTGGTAAACATGCTAGTGTAATTATTAGGTCGTCATGCCACATTTTTCTTTGTTTTTCTATGCAAAAATGTATCATGACTTCCTGACTACCCAAGAGAAAATGTATGGCCTGCTTTGAAGAAGTGTAGTGTGTGTGTGTGTGTTTGTGTGTGTGTGTGTGTGCGCGCGCGCGTGTGTGTGTAGAGAGAGAGGAGAGAAAGAGGTTTATAAATATATACATATATATTTAATGATAACATTATATATATGTAGATAATATGTGTATATGTGTGTGCATATATATTTACGTGTGCATGTATGTGCAAAAAACCTTGAAATGCATGGCGGAGCTGACTCTAGAGAAGGTTGGAGTAACTTGATATGCACCAAATGCCCTTCACAGCACCAGCCTTTGTTCTGTTGCAGGGCAAAGAGGGCACACATGCACACACACACACACACACACACACACACACATAAACACAACACACGCACATATGCTAGCAGTTTGCAATGTGCTACATTATCAAGGAAAGAATCACTTCCAAGTTCCCCTAAACTCTCATCATTCAACATAGAAGTATGCTTCATAGGCAAAACCATACCAGCCACAAAGGAGATGTACTCCAGGAGGAAATTTCCCATCTCCAAAGTGTACTTAGGTTCCAAGGGCTGGATCTGGACAACTCTGCACAGATAGAATTTCTGGTCACAATGTACCCTTGGTGGGAATGCCTTCAGAAACCACCTGTCAGACTGCCTTTCTATTGAGCTCACCAGCTCAGCTGAGCCAGACTCTTAAGAAGCTCCCAAAGCCAGGACTAAAGCTGCCTCTGGGGCCCTCCAGATTTATTTCTCTTCATTTGAAGATCAAATTCAATCAGCTTACTTTTTATCCCAGTAAGGAATATATTTTTATAATACAATGATGCCTCTAGGTCCATCAGGGGCAACAGTTATTTATACATTATTACTCGTTTAATTTCTTTGTTCTCCACCTAACACGTAGCAAAGATCAATTGACTTAAATAAAAATTTTGAGGGACCAGCAGTTAGAATAATGGCTATGTAGCTGAACTCCCATGTAGTCGACCGCAGTTCGAGTCTCGGACCTGGCGGTTTAAACTCACACTTGGTGCATGTGCATGCGTGCCCAAGATCCCAAGAGGAGAATGGAGGAGAAGGGATTGCGGCATGGTCATCCCCTCTGGGGAGTGATTTCTCACTTTCTATCTCTCTGTCTCTCTCTTTCAGGCGAGTGCACATGCCCTATAGCAAAAACCTCTCAAAAAATTTATTTTTGATTACAGTGGAAATGAATCATCATGGGCTAAAATAGTCTGAGAGCACTAGGTGATGTTTGGGAAGTGCCAAAGTCAAATTTCAAAACTTGAATGGAGTCAGCCCTAATTTTTCTTAAAATATGGAAGAGTGAAATCCTGTCATTTGTGACAACCTGGATGAGCCTGGAGAAAATTATGCTAAATGAAATAAGCTGAGCACTGAAAGACAAATAATGTATGTTCTCCATTAGTGGAAGCCTAAAGATTTGATGGGATGAGTGAGGAGTTTAAGTTTGGATAGCAGAGGCTTGAAGGGGGCAGGGGGTGGAGAAATGGGGAGAACTCGCTTAATAGGTTCAAAATTGCAAGTTGATAAGTGCAATAAGTCTTGGAGTACTATAGTCCTAAAGTGCTATAGCACACAGTAGAATAACTATAGTTGGTGACAATTTAATGTGTATTTCAAAACAGCCAGAAGAATTTCAAATATTCACAACACAAAATAATAGTAACTGTTTGAGATGATATGTTTGTTTATTGCTCTGGTTTGATCACTATATTTTGTATTCACATATTGAAAAATGACACTTAGCCCCATAATATATACAACTATGTCAATTAAAATTATAATTGAAACTTGTCTATTCTTTTCTTGTCCCTGATCACGACCGTCTCCTTGTTGTAAGGGTACAGGAAGATTTATGTCTTAATTCATGATTAATAGACTAGTAATAGTTTAAATGGATTTTTGTGAACTATTCTAGACATCTAAACATCAAGTCCTACATTGTTTCCTTATTTATGCAACCATTCTATGAATTAAATTGAAAAATACATTTGTAAATTGATATTTAGCTACATTGATTTGGGGAATACTTAATCAGAAGAGGTGAAGTTTCACTCTATTTAGGAATATGTGCGTGTGTGCCCAAGATCCTGAGAGGAGAATGGAGGAGAAGGGATTGCGGCGTGACCATCCCTCCTGGGGGGGTGATTTCTCGCTTTCTGTCTCTATGTCTCTCTCTGTCTGTCTGGCAAGTGCACAAGTCCTATAGCAAAAACCTCTCAAAAAAATATATATATATACTACGGTTTTCTAAAGAACAAAGCTATGGATTGACTAAGATGGTTATACTGATGGTGAGACAACTTCAGTTTGACAATCAACCTACTACAGTCTAGTGGCTAAAAGTTGAAGTTCTAGAGTCAGACAGTCTAAATTTGAATACTGATCATTTCTTTCTAAATACATAATGTTACTTTTGTACCTCAGATTCGTCATCTGGAAAATGGGTATATTAATATTCCTAATTTTAGGACTATTAAATGAATTAGCATAAGGAATACAATTAAAACATTGAAGGACACAAAATAAACACTCAGTACCTATAAACTACATTTGATATTGAATATGAATAGAGATTTGTAGGTTATCTTTCCAATTTTAGTATATGTGCTGCCAAAGTGAGCACGAAATTTGTAGGTTATCTTGAAGAATTTCAATCAGGACTATTATATATTAATACATTAATAATACTAAGTTAATACTTTGTATAGAGTACGCATATTTTAACACAAAACTTAGGCTATTCACTTTAAACATGATACCTGCTTTCATTATGTAAATCTTTTGTCAAGCCTCTTTTTTCTTTTATATGTAAATATATGAAGGAAGTGTTTATAGAAGATAATGCTTTAAATTCTTACCTTAAAATTTTAAAAATGTTTCAGCAACAGGGGATTAGTAGGTATAATTGTATATAATACTAATTGTGTTGAGAAAATAAAGAATATTATTTAACATGTGTTAATATTATTTTTCTCAACCTAGATTAGTATCATATACACACATGTATATACAAATATACATAAATACAAACAGATGCTCCTTGATTTATGATAGGATTACATCTCAGTAAACATTATATTAAAAATTAAGTAAAAAATGTTTTTAATGTACCTAACCTACTAAAAAATCCCAGCTTAGCCTAGCCTGCTTGAAACATCCTCAGAACACTAGTTTTAGCCTACAACTGAGCAAAATTACCTAACACAAAGCCTATTCTATAATAAATATAAAAATTTAAAATTTAAATTGCAATTTCTACTGAATGTGTATCTCTTTCACACACTGTAAAGTTAAAAAATTGTAGGTCGAACCATTGCAATTTGAAAGGTGTTTGAATATTAATATTTCTGTAGCAAAGGGGAGAAGAGACATTCTTAATCTCTTGCCATATTTTTGTTCCCACCTACCCTAGGCTATATAGAGTAACAGAGCTCTGTTTCAAGCCATGCCCTTCATACTATGCATGGTATGGGTATGGGAGTAAGGACTGAAAATAAGAGATAAAGGAAAAATTCAATAGCTCCCTGAAAAGTTTGTATTATCTTTAAGCTGGACTGAGACACACACTTTGTGTTTAGGCTGCCAAGTCACAAAAGAGCTGCAATATATAATACCATGCATGCAATCCACATTTAGTCAATGGTCAACAGTCCAGAGCCAGCATGTAAAGGCTGGGAAGAATGAACAGGTGAAGAGCTGTTGAGTATCTATTCTGTATTAGGCACAGACACTTTACATGTATCATTCCATCTCTCAATTTTGTAGGTAAGGTAACTAAGACTAAAGAGTCTTGCCCAGAGTCAGAAACTTCGAGTCACAGAACCAGGATGTTCATTACATACTGACACCAAGCCCAGGATTTTCCAACTCCGTCCATATAATCTAAGTTCCACTTCCAGGCAAGATGAGGCTGCAAAAAAGAAGCCACTCTCCTAATGTGTTAATTTAGGAAGTTATACCAGGACTTATCTGGATCTTGGGAATATCTTTCTTAGTAGAATTCAATGAGGTGAAGCTGAATTCATGCTATCAACAGGAATACATTACACAAAAGGGACACGGAACTGTCTCAACACCAGTGAAGGTTCTAGCCCCAGTGGAATATGGCTTTCTGAAAGGCTTCTTTTTTCTGCCTGATCTGTTGGAATCTACTCTAGACAGCGATGACCATATAAGGTCTGGGGAAGGGATGTATAAAACAAACCGAATCCAGAAGTTCCTTTCACTCCCACTCCTAATTCACCGTGTATTTGAAAACGAGGTTCCTTTTCCTTTGTCTCCTCTTTCTCCTTCAAAAATTTAATCAAGACATTACATCTTGTGAGGTCAATGATTTATATCACCGAATAATATATCTCACACACAAAAGTTAGGGTGATATGCTGGTAGGTGTTAGGTTATTAAATTTAATAAAGAATAATGTTGCTTGAGAAGTGCTTTGAGTCTGTCATAAATTAATACTGGGCACCCAACAATGTGTTTATTGTTTTACAGTGAAGAACTGATTAAGAAGTCCCATAGGACCTTCTACCTTGTGCAGAATTAATCTTTAACATGTTTTTATACTCTACAAGATTGTAAGCTGCTTGAGGAAAGATAACAAGTTATTTATTTATTCGTATTTTTTTATCACACCTATAATATTCTTGTGTACATGATGGGTATTCCCTAAGTGTATATTAAATTCTTCAAATGAATATATTTGACTTTATCTGAAACACTCTCAACAGATGTTTGTCCAACTGAGTTTCGAGTTTTTATTAGTTTTATTTATTTGGCATGAATTGCAAAGAACTAAGAGTGCTTAAACTCAATTTGATCTTCTTTGTCCTTAGGTGATAACAATATGACACACCACAGATGACACTACATTGACAATATTTAGTAGTAAAGAATGTATGCATTGTACTCATCTGAAACCACAAATTTAATGTTTTTTAGTATTTTGAAACAACAAAAGCCATCAAAGTTATAATTCAGAATAATTGTGTGAATTACAGTGCAGGATTTATATCCAGTCATGGATAGGCATGAGAGCAAGTATTCTTTGTTCATTTTTCCTACTCTTCAGATGAAACATATTTTGAGATATAGATACTGTTTGAGGAGCTTCTTTAGTGATGGGTGTCTCACTAGTTAATATTAAATAATTTTGAGCAGTAATATATATAGAATACTTGTAACAGACATCTTATAATCTATAGTGACAAGGTGTTTAAGAAAAAATCAACTAGTTTATTCCTTGGAAGCTTATATTTTATATTACATGACTTTATTATAATTAATCTTACTGTAGTAAATACAAGATACTTTGATGATTAAATACTTATTTAAGGTCTCATTCTTATTTTCACCTTTCCTCGTAAACAGCTTACAGGTAGAAATTGCCAGTTTCAAAGCTCCAACAACACACTCCATTGACAATGGGAATTGCAGACTAGATCCTGCATTTAACAATAGGATAGATTCTGACTGGAGCACATCAGAAATGCATTACAGTTTATAATTGATAGACAACACAGAATACCTTCTTTGACATGTATGCAAATGTTAGAAGCACAGCAATTATCACAAACAAATGAAAGGGAAATTTTGAGTCTAACATTCTGTTCTAGTAAGTCTGTTCATACCTTATATTTTATTTATATTAATTAAGAATGAGATGGGGAGTAGCAGATGGCATAATGGCTATGTTGCTGGACTCCCACATAGTCGACCGTGGTGTGAGTCCCAGATCCAGTGGCTTAAATTCATGCTGGGTGCATGTGCGTGTGTGCCCAAGATCCCGAGAGGAGAATGGAGAAGGGATTGTGGTGTGGCCATCCCCCTTGGGGGTGATTTCTCTGATTTCTCTCTTTCTTTCTCTCTGACTCCCTGTCTTTCTGATGACTGCATGCACCCTATAGCAAAGATCTCTCAAAAACAAAAAAAAGAAAGAATGAGATGACAGCTATTAAGTTTACTTGTCAGCACAAATACTTTCCTAATCATACTTCCATGGTTTAATAATCACATTGACTGATGGTGAGTATCATAAAATTACTTTAGTAAGACACATATCTACATAAAAGAAAATCAAAACAGGGCTTAACCTAGTGCTTAAAATGAAGGATATAAAAACACAAACAACAGAAGCATTTTTGACCAAGCAGGTATATGTTTTTTAAGGATAAAAAGCATTTTTTATTTTTATTTATTTATTATTTTGTCTTAAATATATGAAGAGAGGGAACCAGCAGTTAGCGTAATGGCTATGTTGCTGGACTCCCACGTAGTCGACCGTGGTTCATGTCCCAGACCCGGTGGCTTAAAACTCACGCCAGGCGTGTGTGTGTGTGTGCTTAGGATTCCTAGAGGAGAATGGAGGAGAAGGGATTGCGGCGTGACCATCCTCCCTGGGGGGGTGATTTCTCACTTTCTGTCTCTATGTCTCTCTCTGCCTGTCTGGCGAGCGCACGCGCCCTATAGTGAAAACCTCTCCAAAAAATAAAAAAAATATATATATGAAGAGAGTTGCTCTTTGGAGCACAGCAAAGTCTCAGTTTGCTCTTTCCAGTGATAAGCTAGTTCAGGTAAGGCAGGAGCTCTGCATGGTAACAGCTCTCAGCATTTCTCATAGAAATAGGCTGATGTCTATGTTCACTCCAAAGTAGCAACCCATCACAATCTTTATTTGCTTTCTGGTCCTGGAAACGTGTCTTTTGTGAATCAGGTAAGAATAAAAATATGAATAGAAAAAGCTTCTTTGGCATAACATGTTTAGAAAGGTGAGTAGATATTCTTTATCCAAATTTATTTAGTTTTATTTATTTTCTTTTTCTTTTTTTTATGTTTTTTTTTCCCCCCATTGGGTGCATGTACTCTCCAGAGAGAACCAGAGAGAGACAGTGAGAAGGAAAATGAAAAATCATCCCCCAGGGGAAAAGGACACCACAGTTTTCTTCTCTGTTCTCCTCCTGGGATTTTTGGCACATAGACAAAAACAGGGTGACTTTCCAACCACTGGGTCCAGGACTGGAACCTCAGTCACCCATGTGGGAGTCTGATACTTTATCCTCCATGTCACCTGCTGGCCCCATTGCTTATCTAAATGTAAAGGAAGGAGCCAAGCAAATTTAAAGGAATTATATTAATAGTAAATGGAGGAATGCATGAAGGAGAAAGCCTCAACGAGTGTATTGACTTCGATTAGCTCTGTAGAGGAATCTTTTTCCATGTTTGTATCACTAGAAAAATAGTGACAGAATTTTTTCTTCTAAAGAATGAAATTAACTTCACAGGTGAACTAATTTACATATAAAATAGTATTCCTTGCCCATTAATTCTGGAAGATAGGTTTTGTGAAGTTACACTGAGCTGAATGTATGCTTTGCTTCTTAACTACTGGTCTACACTGATCCTTCAGTTTCTATCTGTGAAAGAAGATAATGCATACTCGGGAATAAACTAGAACATTTGTGTAATACAAAAGAGTCAAAGGCATCTCGTTTTCATAGGCTTCTCTACCATATAAGGAAAATATTTAATGTTTAAAGTTAAAGGCAATATTTCATTTACTTATTTACTTTTTTATTTTTATTTTTATTATTTTTTTCTTTTTTTTTGGAGAGTATTTTTGCTATAGGGTTTATGCGCTCACTGAAGAGACAGAGAGAGACAGAGAGGCAGAAGATGAGAAATCACACCCGTGGGGGCTGGCCATGCCACAATCTCTTCTCCTCCATTCTCCTCTCAGGATCTTGGGCACACATGTACATGCACTCAACGTGAGTTTTAAGCTGCCTGGTCCAGGACTTGAACTGTGATAGACTATGTTGGGAGTCCAGTGATGTAACCATTATACTATCTGCTGGTCCCGGGATGTATTTTATTTATGTAGACATAAATTTTCTTTATTGCAGTTGGAATCATCACATCTGTAATTGTTATTCATAAATAAGAGAAAAAAAAAATTGGTCAGGAATCTGGACCAAATCATGAGTTGGAAAAGGAAGGATCAATAAATCCAACTTGTTCGTTGTAAGATAGATACATGTTCTTCTTTCAAGCCATGTGTTTCTTTGGGATGAATTCATCATATTCAACTATACCATTTTATTTTTTAAGAGAAATTTTTTCTATAGGACATAGGTGTTTAATGGAAAGACAGACAGAAATCCCAAGGAGTGATTTACTCCTTGTGGGGTGAGGGGCAGCCACATCACAATTTTTCTCCTCCATTCTCCTCTCGGGATTTTTTGCATGCATGCACATGCACCCAGCACGAGTTTCAAGCTGCTCAGTCCAGGACTCAAACCATGGTAGACTATGTGGGAGTCCAGCAACGTAAACATTATGCTATCTGCTGGTCCCCAATTACGCTATTTTAAAATACAGAATGAATATACAGTGTATTATAGATGAGAAAATTCATTTGGTATGCTGTAGTAATACACATTGCATGTAAATATAACAATAAAAAATGATTAGTTAAATTTAATTAAATTAAAAAAAACAGAGCAAAACATATAAAAAAATATAGGGCAGAGGAAACAGGCTGAGGGCAGTTACATGACTTCTATAACATTACATGTAGTGGTTTAATGGTAGGCCCCAAATAGTGCCAATCTCTTGTACTTCCAAATGTAGAACACTTTCTTCTTTAGAAGAAATATTTTACTTATGAACACAATAGCCATATGATCTGGCATCAGGAAAATTCTATCCATTACTATTGCATGAATAGGTTTTCTAAACAAAAGTTCAAGAAAGGATATGCATTTAAGTAGCATTCTCTTGAGATTGATGATAATACGTAAAAAAAGATGAGAAAGTGTTATACAAAAATAAGTGTGGAAAAGGGCAAGAAAAAATAATTATTCTGTATGATGGGGAATAAAAAAAGCTAAGATAGCACAACAAAGACATTAAAACTTAACATTGCTCCAGGCGGCAATATGTTGTAATTCTCTGGCAGAACACAGAACAGATTTATCCAATCCCAATACAGTAACTCATGGGGCCCGCAGGTTCAACACATTTTAAAAGGACAGCTCATGCTCACTGTCTGCTGTTTTATAAGTAGTTGGAGCTTCCAGGAAAAACAAGAATAGGGACATGGATATCCCAGACTACATTTACAGCCAAAACAAAGAGATTTGCAAAACTTATAAAAGCGCATTGATTCTTCTAAATCCCAAATTTAACCAAAATAATTCCCAAATTTAACAACAAAATTATTTATATAAAGAAATACCCTGAAAGTGGTGAGGATTATTTTCTTATAACTTCACTTATAGGTGGAAGTCTTCAAAAAGTTTAGAGGGCCACCAAGTGGCATGGTCGTCAGCTGACCATGGTTTGAGTGCCAGAACTGCAGGCTTGCTTTCTCGCTTTCTGTGTGTGTGTGTGTGTGTGTGTGTGTGTCTGGCAAATTAAAATAAATAAATGAATAAATTAAAAAGAAAGTTTATAGAAAATGCATGCTATGGGGGCCAGCAGGTGGTATGGTGGATGGAGGTACTGGATTCCCACATTGTCAACCACGGTTTGAGTCCTGGACCTGGCAGCTTGCTTTCTTGCTTTCCCTTTTTCTTTCTCTGCCTCTGGTCAAATTAAAAAATAATAATAATAACAAATGATATTAAATAAATAAATAGCTCTTTAAAAATGCATACTATAAAAAATAACTATGCATTGATTTAAAAGATTTTGGCACCAACATATACTTGTACTTTAATTTTATCTTTGTATAAGTTTTTTAAACATTTATTTCTATTAGGAGAGTGACAGAGAGAGAGAGAAAGAAAGAGAGACCCTCAACAGGTCTCAACATGCAGTAGTTTCCCCCCAAATATTCCGAAGCAAGCCAGAATCAGTCAGGCATGCCTGTTACACACTTAACTGGGTACTGAACCAGGGATCCTCCATGTGAATCCAGCCTTGCTTGGTCAGTGTGTTCTCGCTGCACCAAGCCAGTACACGTACAGGCTGTGGAGTACCTCAGGTGTGTCTCTTACCATGCTACTCTGAGTGGTTTGAGGGACTGTCATAATTTATTTCTTCAGAATCTTTCTGAGTTTATGGTAGGAAAACATAGCCTGTTGCTAAACAGATTAATAAGTAGATGGATTTTGCTAACAATGGAATGTTTCTTCTCAGTGCAATAAGTTTCTAGTCCCATTTCCTCTGCAGCAGTCCAAGTGATTTCCTCAAAGTAAGGTATTTTTCAGCATTCTGTCTCCTTATTGCAAAACCAATAATCTTCACATCATAATAGATGAGAAAATAATTTGAAAACTGTAAAGTATTATATAAAGTAGGAAAGTGTTATCAGTTTATCTCAGTCAGTAGAGAAAGTCTAGTATGTATTATTGGGGATTTGAGTATTAATAAGACCTAATTTTTATCATATTGGATGAAGTATTCCTGTGACTAAACAAATGATAGGATGTGATTGAACTATGTCACCAATAATGTAATGAACTATGCAACCTTACTGTGTAAGCAATAATGAGGGAAAAACTGACTGTTTTGCAACGGGAGAGTTGGGGATAATTACAGAGAAATGATATTTTAAACTGGAGTTTTCAGATTGAATGATGCAAAGCTTAGAGAAAAAGAAGCAAAGGGAGAAAGATTGAGTAGGTAAGGTAAGGAAATGTTGTTTGCCGGGGTCCAGCCTTGGCGGGGGTGGGTTGACTCGTAGGAGGCGGCGCAGGTGAACAGAAACAAAAATTAGACTAAGACCTCAATGCCTTTTAGCAAGTTCTCAGCCGGCCACAGCCAGAGCAGAACTCCAGGTTGCAGCGCCAGCGGCTACCAAACACGTATTTATTGAGGGATCTTACAGGAGTAGGTGTTTGAACAGGTGAAGCCAAACACAGTTCTCAGAACGAAGGAGTCTATTTGTCTGGTGCATTTTCTTCTTCAGTTTTGATTACCGGACAGGGTCTTTTGAAGAGGGGGCTTGGAGGAAGTTTGGTAACTTCAGTCCCGGGCCAGGGCAATAACATTGCTGGTTGCATAGGCCTAGATAGAAATCTTGTCTTGTTAAGTAAAGATATGGTTAATATATACTAAAGTGAAATATCTATATTGCTTTTGGGGTAATTTACAGATATGGGGGTGAGCCTATTGCCTACATGGGAAAGGAATGTGGTCTTGCGAGTAGCTTAATGACTGACCTAAAGTTTACTGTGTACTTGGGACCCTCTACGTGCTGTTCTATACAATGGCTGTGGCTTGGGGAACAGTGATCTTCCCTTGTCCTGAGATCAAAGGTGGCTCATGGTCTTTGTTTGGGGTATTAGTGCCTCATGGATGAGTCCCTAAACCTTCCCCAGCTACTGAGGTTGTTTTACCAATTTAGTAGCTTTCCATTAACTCAAACCTTTTCTAATGTTATCTATGTAATCCCCAGTAGGAGAGGTGACTGCAGCACTCTTTATTGACATTTTCCAGGCAGGTGGGGGGGGGAAGGGGGGGCGATTTCTGGAGATAATTCCCCTTCGCTAGCGTTAGGGATCCGCATTCCTTCAGGATTATTGTAAAAATTATAGTAAGGCTGGGGGTGTTATTTTGCCCTTATGGGGTACCGTCAGGAAAGCTCATGGCAGAGAAATTGAGTACCGGCCAGTACAACGTCACAAGGGAGGGCTTGTAAACTGGGCGGTGCCTCACAGTTTCTTCCCAGTCCAGGCCTTGCCTTTTAGACATGGGAGGCAGCCTCTTTACCAACTTGTATTGTCTGCATGGCCCCGTCAGTTGTTGATGACAGAAAAAGGAAACAAACACTCGTTTGCTTTTATTCTTATTTTTAGTTTAGCTTTGCTATAGGCCATGTGTGCTGGTCAGAGAAAAACAGAGTTGGAGGAGAAGGGATGTGACAAATTACCCCCGAGGGAGGATGACTACACTGTAATCCCTTCCTATCCATTTTCCTCTCAGGATTTTGGGCACACACACACACACACACATCCGGTGTGATTTTCAAGCTGTTGAGTCAGGAGTGAACTGCGCAGTCAGCCATGTGAGATCCAGCCACCTTACACTCCATGACACCTGCCTTCCCAACTTTTATTTCTAATCCCTAATTCCAAGTTTCAGCTATGAGATCTAGTGAAGAGTCACGTCCATAATGGATAATCCCTCATCACAGGGATGGCCTGTATAACAATGAATTATTCACATTGCACATTTGATTATGAATTGCATATAAACTCAGATATGACCATTATAAATGCAAATCTCTTCTCTAGATGTACTGTAAGCCTTTTTCTGGACATTTACACAAACCTTTATTATTATCTTTTCATTCATGGGCATTAGATACAGTAGAGTTTAGAAGACTTGTTTTTAATTCCCACACATATGTGTAGTAAATGTAAATAAGAAATCATACAAAAAGAAAAAAGGAGACTCATCACTGGGTCAGTAAGATCAAGGAGCTAGATATCTAATGGCTGAATCACAATTCAAGTCCCCAACCAAGTACCTTGAAAAATCACACCAGGTGTAAATGCATACCCAAGATCATGAGAAGAAAATGGAGAAGAGATTGCACTATGGCCATCCCCCATGGGGAAGTCATTTTTCACTCCCCCCTCATTACTCTCTTTGTCTCTCAGTCTGTCTTTGATGAGTGCATGTGCTCTAAGGCAAAGACAGAAAAAAATTAAAAAGAAAAGAAAAGGATCATTGCTTAAACATTTCTATATCATGTGGCTTTCCATTTTTTGGCATAGGTTGCATCATGTGTTCAGTCTGGCTTTTAGGGACTACTCTTAAATCCTGAAATAAAAATCAATTTCTGTCATCTCTCTGTGTAAGTCATTTGCACTTTCTGATTGTGCAACTTTACAATGTTTGATACTAAATTTTCTTCCACGCTTTTCTGTGCTAATTTATTACTAGGGAGCAAGACCTGCTGATTATTATACAGAAATATCTAATAATCTGAAAGGTATTTTAATGATATATTTAATTTGTAAGATGAGGTAAAGTTGATATAAAAAAAGTAATGTTTTCTTATCTACTAATGCAATGATAGTTTTTATTGAAAGGAGAAAGAGGAAGTGACTATTCTAAAAGTTTTAAATGCACATTTATAACTGCTTATAGGCAGTATATTCACATGTGATATATTTTACTCTAGGATAATATCCAGGTGATCCAAAATCAGCTGATAAAATTATAACAGAAACAACTATGGCATTAACAACAGCAAAATCATCAAACTTAAAAAGAAGAAAAGAATTTCTAACCTCCTAATGCTTTAGATCCATAATAGATCTTAGGATGAAAAGTTTTTTCTCTTTCCATCCATTACAACCTTGTTTAAAGGACATACTCTTTCTTACTTGATAAACTTGGAACATGATCTTACACAGTTTGTGTTCTAATTCACTGTCATAAACCACCTGCTACTGCAAAGAAGATGTTTGAAACCCCAAGCACAACTAAATTAATAATCATATGATGTATGCCAGGTCATATAGCTTTTCCTCAGCAAATAAACTAATTTAAATAAGTTACTTGTTCTACATTTGGATGCTGACCCTAGTAAATTGTGGTGACATCTAGAAAATTACTTGTTAGGAAAAGGTATTTAGGATAAGTAGGTTGTAGAGTGAAGTTCCTGCCGTGCCATAGATATAAATATTTAGGAGCTTGATTAAATTTTGATCCTCCGTTCAGGCCAATCTTCAGCTCAACACTATCATACTCTCTGACTTCTCGCTTTGCAAAAAGCTATGGCCACTTACAAAGTTAATTTAAAGGTATATGTATGTTTCACCTTGCTTGGCTTGCAGGAAGTCATGTATATAATAGATCTTTCACAGACAAAGAAGAAATGCTGGGAGCTCAGTTTAATGAAGCAGAGGTAAGGAAACAAAATCCATTGTGCCATATGGCAATTATGCCATATGATTCAATTTATTACCAAATAAAACTTCACAGTTTTCAGTATACAAATTTAGTGTTTCTTAGAGGTTTTCTGCAGGATTAGTTGTCCAGACATTTACCAAAAAAAATATATACAATAATTTGTGCTTGTTGCAGGAAGTGTAAGAAAATGAAGTCAACTAGAACAGTAAATAAAAGTAGAGGCTAGTTCTCTCCCAGTCTTGCTGTAAGTGTCAAGAACTTGGAAGACCTTCACCTAATAAATATAATACTGTTTGGCTTGGATCTGTTTATTCTTATATCAAGCTTCTACAGTAACATCTTCTGTAGCATGCAATCTTTTGTTCCCATAGAGAAAGTTAGATGTTTTCTTATCTTAAAGTGATTTATCATTACTCATTTGAACTCTTAACTGCCTGTTAGACTGCTACATTTTATTAAGTTCAAACTAGCTCAGTGTTGAAAATTTAATGTCATTTTTCATTTATGGAGTGATGTTACACTTTTCTAAAAAATTTATATATTCTAACCCTGATCATCCAGTCAACTCACCTGTTCCTCATGGAAATTATGCTAACACATCCTTTTCTTGGGGAGTCACTAAAGAGTTCTTGCATTTTATATGTTATCTTCAAATCCTCAAATAAGTTATATTTGAGATCTGACATTTTTATGACTCAAATCCTTTTTAATTTACACCCTTAATTAGGTCACATTAAGGGAAGTGCTTTAAAAAAATCCAATGCATTCATTCATCTGTGAAAGTGGACATTTATATTATTACTTCAAATAAGATTGCTCTCGGTGGTTCAAAGTTCCTGATGCATTTACGAAGTGCAATTTCATAGCACACGCACATAGACAATATTATAAATAGAACTCAGTGTCACTTGTATTCAAGTTATAAGTTTAAACTTGACTCCGTTTCCTTTCTCATGCTTACTTCCATGTTTTTCATTTTATTAAGACATTTTCAAAATAGGCTTTAAATGTGATGCTCCGTGATGCTTACATTTAGAACCCATCACAACCCCCTTCTCCAAGAACAAAGCTGGATGTGAACACCCCTAACTTCCACTTGGATATGCAGTTTGACTTTCTCAATGAAATTGGCAGAGATCCTCAAGGCTGAAAGGGAATCCTTCAAGGAGGACAATAGTGCTTTTCTTTGGCAGTAGGAAAAGATGCAAGAGGACACAATTAATTCCCTACTCTCGCCTTCAATGGCTCAATTCATCTGTGCCAGTTCACCAGCATTTTCAGTGATTGGCATGGAAAAGGAATACAGAAAAATAGATCTACAGAACTGCTCCTCAACAGACAACTCACTTATCTATAACCTGTCAAATTTGCCAGCAATTAGTGTCAGTATCATAAATTCTTTACCAATTTGTCAAGACATGGTTTTCCAAGACATGT
The DNA here is from genome assembly GCF_000334495.1 of Tupaia belangeri chinensis. Lineage (NCBI taxonomy): Eukaryota > Metazoa > Chordata > Mammalia > Scandentia > Tupaiidae > Tupaia > Tupaia belangeri. The sequence goes on along the minus strand of NW_006160180.1, from coordinate 1,195,191 downwards.
TTTTTTTTTTCCTTCCTGTTTCTAATTGGTTCTGTTCTAAGAGCATGTCCTTAGAGCTCATCTGCCTCCAATACCTAAGTTTTATTCTTTTCTTAAATGGATAATGTAAACATGTGATAGTATAAAGTTGTAAGTAAAATTTGGCCCAGCTCATGTGGAAATGGAAATTCCCTGGAAGGCAACATTAATAATGAGTTGACTCAGTAAGTTTGCTAGAGTGGGTTTGATGTCTTGCTTGCATTTTGAGGTGCATTTGTTGTTGCTTTGGGGAAAGTACATTGGGTTCAACAGAGCATAGAATTTTGAATTAACCTCTTATTTTCCTCACCTTGAACATAATGATTTCAATAGTCTTTCCTTATATATTTATGGTAGGTGAAAAACAGGAGTAATAGGTTTAATTTTATCAATTTCTCTAGCCTCATTTTAGTCAATTGAGCTGAGAGTGAGAAAATATCAGTGTCTGCTCACCCATCTGTTTTGTAGATAGCTTTACTAAACCTCATTCCCAGGATTTTCTTTTCAAGTCACATTAAATAATAACTTGTCCTATTTAGGTCCTTGGAGTGGGAACAATTCGTTCTTCATTTAGAGGATATTTCATCTGGCCCCCTCTTCTTTTTCCTTGTGCTCCCTGACTAGATAAACGTTCCAAACAGGCTGGAGAAATCACCAGTTGCTTTGCAGAATTATACCAAACTTTGCCAGTACCTGCTTTCTAGTTGAATAAGACGTGTGTGTGTGTTCATGTGTGTAGATACAATGAAAAATAATCTGTACAGAGGCCAGCAGGTGGTGTGCTGGTTAAAGTGACTTGATCCCACATGACCAAGTACACAGTTGAGTCCTGAACTGGCAACATGAGAAACATTCTGAGTACATGTGTGTGCATACCCAAGATCTTAAAAGGAGAGAGAAGTGGAGGAGAGGGGATTGCAGTATGAGCATCCTCCATTCTGGTTGCTTTCTCACTGTCTCCCCTCTCTCTGTTTCTCTCTCTGATGAGTGATGTACCATCTAAAATTTTTAAAAAATAAAAATAAATAAAAAGTAGAACAATTTATAAGAATGAGGATAATAGAAAGCTTCCATGTAATTTTCTCAAATTCTGTATGGCTGTTTCCAGCATTCTCTTATTGATATTGTGATCAATATTAGCATTTTAAGCTTGGGGGCTTCCATGAGTTTTCGCTTACTGAAGAAAATAAGATAATCTTTTGATAGCAGATACCTAAGAGAAAGTCAGTGAACAAAATAATTTATGTGGCTTGCCAGATTCTATCATTTATCCCAGGAGGAATGTTAAAGCATGTTGGAAGGAGACAGGAAGAAGAAAACCACAAAAAAGTGAAAGAAATGAAAGGAAAAAAAAAATAAAGCAAATGATGCTAACTCAAGTATCACTACTATGTCTGTACAACATAAGTAGTTACTAATATTTTGCTCTTTTGCCATTCTGAATTGATTTTGTCTCTTTTCTCAGTTACTCACCTCCTCATGAGATAGGACCTTACTGTCTCCCCCTGCATATGTAAAGCAATTTGTGCTTTATAAACACATATTACACAAACAGATACACACTTTACCTGTGTCATTAAAATTCATCGGGGTAGCAGTTAAGAAAAGAAATACCATTACTGACAGGAAATAAAGACAAATTGATTTTTTTAAAAACATGAGCATTATTTTGAAACTTCTTTTGTTCAGCTGTTGAAATGGTACTAAGAGGATTCAGATGACTTCTCCAGGACCACATAGCTGGCAGCATCTGGATCCAAAACCAGACCTTCTGACTAATGTCTTTGGCCTTCATGACCAAGTTAGGCTACCACATCTTATTTAAGTTGGTAAAGAATAAAATTCGAAGACAGTCCCCATGGCCTATGGTTATGGGTGTCAGATCCAACAGGGCCAACTGTGCAGTTCGAATCTCAGTCCTGCTGGCTTATAAAACACGTGTGCCAGTGTTGGTGCCCAAGGCCTAACCAGATGGAGAAATGAAGATGAAGAGATTACAGCATGACCACATTCCATTAAGAAGGGCTTTCTCCCCTCCCTCTCTCTTAATCTGTCTCTCTCTCTGGTGAACACATGTGCACTCTTGCAAAATTAAAAAAAAAAAAAATTGAAAGGAGTGAATTAATTTTCATATCATGAAAATGAGCCAAAGATTTTATGTAATTCATTAATTAATGAGGAAACCAGTAAATTATTACATCTGGCCCAAAGAAAAAACCAAAATACTTTACATTAAAGTCAAATAAGGAATGATAAAAAAAATTACCAATAGATGCAAAACAGATGCAAAACAGATCAATATCCAGAAAGGAATAACCAATTGCTTTTCACTAGACACATTTGCATTTTAATAAATAGGAATTTTGTTTTACTAGCTGTATTAATTACACATTAATCACCGTAAGTGTTGTGTGGCTGAACAGACCTACAAGAATCACTTTATTCTCCTGGGACATCTTTGTTTCTGGCGAAAGGTACAGTATGGCAGCAGCAGAGGAAGTTTACATTGCGAAGGATCAGAGAGTTTAGGCAGTCTCTTTTTATCCTCCCACTGCAGGGTGGGCTGCATAGGACATGCGTTGACTCCAGAGCTCCAGCCACCACTGCTGTGCGTGTAAAGTGCCTCTGTGCTGGGTGGACAGTGGTGTTCACCTAAGTACACCGCATAATGTGACCAGTGTTAACCACTGAAACCACACCTAGGCTTCACCAGAACTAGATGCAAATCATAAATCTAATTATTACTGACCAGTCTGATGCTTCCTACTCCAAAACAACAGACACTTGGATGAACAGAATTGAGTCAGTAGCTGTGGAGATTAGCATGTGCTCATTTTTCTTCAGTTTAATTCTTATCTGTGTAGAGCTATGATGGAAAACAACAACCTAGACAAAGACAATCAGGTAACAATGAGAAGATAACACAGATGTGTGAAACTCAGCCTACCAAATGAATTCCAAAGTCATTTAGAATTTTCACATAAACTATTCTCAGAAGTAAAGCAATTTCTCTATTTCTATACAATACTAGCGTAACCAAATAATATGTCAAAAATCAGGTCAATCTTCTCCTTTTATTTCTATCTAATACCAAATTTTCTAGTATATGGACATATCTATTATTTACTTTACTTTTTTTTTCTCTCCTTGGTTCTTTAAGTCTTTAGTTTACAAAGTTAGAATGTCCAGGAAAAGATCATTACTTAGTTTGGGAGTTCATTTAAAACTATTTGTGAACATAGCTGAAATTTTTTTGTTCATGGAAATTTTGTGTTACACAGCAAGTGCACTATTTAGTTTTATTTTTTTTTACAGAAAAAAATCTGCTTTTGTTTCATTTTTTCACTTATATTTTTTCTATAAAAATTGTGAGAACAGATTAAACTATGAAACTGGCACATGCCTCTTGGAAATGAAGTAAAAATATATTTTCTACAATTTAAAGTATTAAGCTTTGTCTACTGTACACATTTTTAATAAAGAGATATCAGCAGGTGGCATGGTGGTTAAGGTGCTGAATCCCTCAAGGCCAACATTGTGATTTGAGTGGGTGTGTGTGTGTGTATGCCTAGTGGGTGTGTGTGTGTGTATGCCAAAAATCCTGAGATAGAATAAATGAGAAGGTATTGTGTAATGGCAATGACACAATGTCACTCCCTCTGGGGGATGATTTCTTACTTTCTCACTCTCTGTCTCTCACTGTCTTTCTTTGATGAGTGCAGGTGTCCTGGGGGAGGGGGGACTCTATATGTGTATGTGTGTGTGTATGTGTATGTGTGTGTATGTATATATGTATATATATACATAATCTTTCTCTCTTTAGAGAGGGAGAGAGATCTTAAAAGCCTACTTAGGGCTAAAACAACAAAAGGGTTGATAAGGAGAACCTCTACTATAGCCTGCATAGCCTATGGAATAATAAAGTATAATATAGTCACTGGGAGATTTTACCTTTTTTTTTTTTTTTTTTACATTCAATTTGTCAATTGTTTTGATTGTAAGGAAACTGAATTCAGTCTTTTCTGCTGAGTTAGAATGAAGCTAATTATGTTATATTCTCTAATTTGATTTAAAAAGTAAATAAATTAAACTTGGGTGACATTGTATGAAGCATTAGTCTCTAATGTACCAGACTGAACACCTTGACTTTTAATTAGCTCTATCCAGCAAAACAAGTACCTTTTGTTGTCTACCTCAGTGATTGCGTTTCTCAGTGTGATCCAGATGTTTGATGGGTAAAAGTTTTCACAGTTACTGTATCAGGAGAAAACATGATTTGGCAGTGTGTAAACTCATAAAGTGTTCTTTCACTTACCATATGGAACAAAGGTAATTATTAATGATAGAAGGGACTGCAATTATGTCACTTGCAGTGTTTTAAGTTTTCCTCATAGCTGGCAGGGTTAGGCTTGAAGTTACAAGACAAGGAATATTGGAAGTTACTTCCTCTAGGAATATATTATATACATTCCTTTGCCTTATTCTAGGGACAACTGAAAGAGAAACAGTCACAAATATTTTGTGTGGATTTTTTGATAAAGTTATGCTTACTTGATTAAGATTATAGACTGATTAATCTATTTCACTACCTCTGGGTACTAAGCTTTTACTATGTACTATATTGTGAATTTGAAATTAACTCCGAAAAGGTATCAACATGAAGACAGAATGTGAATAAGGAAGTATAGTTTAAGGAAATAAGATCACACCAAGTCAGTCATATAATTTTCTTTTTTAAAATGAAACTTTTCCAAGACTTTATTTAACTTTTATTTATTTATTATTATTATTATTAACTTTGAGCATAGAGGGACAGAATGAGAGAGAGAGAGAGAGAGAGAAAGCAAGAAAGCAAGCCATTAGGTTGCCATGTGGGAGTCCAACACCCTTAAGCACCATGCCAACAGCTGGCCCCAGTTTTCACAGAGAATTTATGTATTATATTGAGACTGGGCTGAAGTCACAAGGAAAAGGAGTCTTAAATAGATACCCAACATTATTTTCAAGAGGACTTACCCATCTGTTCATTTTAATCAAATGATCAGAAGATGTTTAATTTTATTTTGTTTGTTTGTTTGTTTGTTTAAAGAAAGTGGGGAAAAAATGTCTCTTCAGTTATTCTTTTAATTCTTGATAGGACCTTAATTTGTTAGTAGACTCCATTAGGCACAGAAGACTCTGCACATGAGAATCCGTTCCCCTGGAAGTGTTTTGATTCTGAGGCTAAGGGAGCAATACCGAATGGCCTGCTTAACACAGTGTAAGTGTTAAGAATGTGTTTAAAATCACATAGGATGGAAATTATAATGATGGGAATGGTATCAATGATAATAATATATATGGTGCTATGAGAGTGCTGAGCAGAGATACTTGGGAAAATTGGAGCCTGGCTCTATTCTAAGTTGGTTACAACTTAAAGCAAAAAATGACCAGGGCATCATCTAACTGGCATTATTCTTGAGTCCATTTGTGAAAAACACATATATGAGAGAAGCAGACAGTACTCAGTTGTAAAGAACAATGGTCTGGGGAACCAGCAGTTGGCGTAATGGCTATGTAGCTGGACTCCCACGTAGTCAACCACGGTTCGCGTCCCGGACCCGGTGGCTTAGAACTCCCTCCGGGCACGTGTGCATGCGTGCCCAAGATCCTGAGAGGAGAATGGAGAAGGGATTGTGGCATGACCATCCCCACTGGGGGGTGATTTCTCGCTTTCTGTCTCTATGTCTGTCTCTGTCGTTCTGGCAAGCACATATGTCCTATAGCAAAAACCTCTCAAGAAAAAAAAAAAAAAAAAAAAAGAACAATGGTCTCTGAGGCAAAGATAACCAATGTGAGAAGGTTCCAGAGGCTTGCATCCAAAGACCTCCCTTAGTATGCTGGGCATGCAGTTGTGCTCATGATCCAGCACAGGCTGAGGCCAGGGGTGGAATGTAGTATGTGGAGGTTGTCAGGGTGCTTGTCTCTCGGTCTTTCTCTCTCTCCATCTTTCTCTCTCTGTGCCTCTCTTGTTTGTGAGTGAAAGGAAGAAATACACTTAAAAATAGATGTGTAAAATCAGTGTGCCTATAATAAGGTAAGAACAGTGGCATGACATAACTAATTGTTGGATAAAATAAACATTTCTAAAATTATGTATGAAAATCTTGAAATTTAGTTCCAGCTAGGGTAATAGCACCATTAATTATAGAAAATTAATAACCTTATTACAAATAAAGGACAGTAATGGCATGAGAGGTGCCATTAGCTTAAAGAGGTGAAGGCTAAATAGCATTCCTTTTTTTTGTAGCTATTACAATTTTATATCACTTTTTAATAAGACCAAATTGTCAAACTCTTTAAAATTGCATTGGAAAAATTTGGATTATTGCAAAAGTGTTTACTCCTTTATCCTTTCATGTATATTGGATTACTCAAGGAGGACAATGGAAAGAATCTGATAAACTCGGGTTTTAGCAGCAATTCATGCTGCGTTTCAGAAATATTATAGACTATGTAAATGAATGTGACTCTTGGATATATATTATCAGAGTTGCAATATTACTGGTGCCATGTAAGGCACAAAGAAATGGAAATTCCAGAACTATCAGCAGAGATGAACTTTTGGATGATGATGGTACAAGGAAAACATTCTTCCCATTTAAATACCAGGCTTGCCTAGGGAAAAAAGATTAATCTTCATTTTATTTTCCTAAATATCACTTTAACTGAAGAAGCAATGATTCATAACCCATGCAATAATATGTGCCCTTTTTAAGTCACTCTGGGGACCAGCAGTTAGCATAATGGCTGTGATGCTGGACTCCCATGTAGTCGACCATAGTTGGAGTCCCGGCCCTGGTAGCTTAAACTCACACCGGGCATGTGTGTGTGCACGCCCAGGATCTCAAGAGGAGAATGGAGGAGAGAATGGAGGAGAAGGTATTGTGGCGTGGCCATCTCTCTTGGGGGTGGGGGGGGTGACTACTCACTTTCTGTCTCTCTGTCTCTGTCTTTCTGGCGAGCGCATCCGCCCTATAGCCAAAAAAAAACCAGATTCTACAATCAGAATGTCTATCCGTGTAAAACTGTGGAGAATAAGACTGCACTTTTTCTTGACATTAAAGTCACTTTTTTAAAATTAGAAAGAGTACTTTTAATTAAATATATGCTGAAATAAAACTACTCACTTTTGATTTAGAAAATCAGTCGTTCTGAGATGTTGACATGTGTATGTTTTTGCACTTTTTCTTTTTTATTTCTATTTCTTTTATACATTCAATTATGTTACTTAGCTTACAAAGTGAATAGTCCAACATGTGTACATTTCTCACCAGTCCAGTTCACCATACTAGAAAGTTATCTTCAATAGATAATAATCCATTTCTTTGTCCCATCAATGCCTTACCTCTCTATTTTTCTTCTTAATGTCCTTCCTCAGACTCTCCTCCTTCACCTGCCCTCTCCCCACACTGTATCTGGTATTCAAAACCATTTACTTAGTTTCTATATCCTTTAGTCATGCAGTTTTGGCCATAGAGTGCAGACACTCGGTATATATAAGTGGAGATATACAATTTTATTTTCTGTTGCACTGGTCTTAGCAAAGCCATTTGAAAATAAGACTTCACATGGTAATTTCCAGTGACTAGTCCACCTTTGTTAAAGTAACTTAGAATAATTCCTTAGAGGAATCAGTAGTTATACAAAATCATGCTCGTTTTTAGGAGATCATTAAAATAGGCAATAGGATAGTGAATTTTAAATTTCTCTAATCTCCCTCCCCCTCTAAGAAAAACCCTAATAGGTGGTTGTGCTAGGAATTTAGTAACTATTTGAATCATAGATCATAGTTTGGATGATTTTTATTGTTTAGCCTTTGCAGTAGACCACAAATACATAGTTCAAAATCAGAGTTGTGCTAGCACTTATCTATCCTGAGAAAAATAGGTTTGTTTGTCCATGTTAAGCTTTACTTAGCCTGAGGAATCATTGTTTAAAAGAATAATACAGAAAATTGTAATATATTAATATCTCAGAAGGAAAATGACTGTTTTAATTCCACATGTTACTAGAAGCATTATTTCTCTTATTTTGTGTCTCAGGTTTACATACTTAATATTGATTAAATTTCTGCAAAGTATCATTTCTTTACAAAAAGCAACTTAAAATATGCCACACACACATAAAATCAGAATGTTAACTAACTTTGGTTAACAAAATATCATTCTAAAAGGTCATCTGAAAGACGTATATGACATATGAAAGGGGTATATAATTCAATTAATTCAGTTGCTTATTTATTTAGACAGTCAACCAATATGGTTGAGTGGTCACTATGTTCTAAATACTAGGAAAGTGGAAAGCATTGGCTTCATGGGAATTTCATTCTAGTGAATAATATTATATGCCTCTGAATGAATAAATTGTATCATTTCAGATAGTGACCATTCTTACAAAGAAAATGAAGCAAGGTGATAGGAGGACAACAATGAACTGGAAAAAAAAGTGCTTTATTGACAAATATGAAAACAAGATTGCCCTAGAGTCAAAGTGGTAAACAGGTATATACAAATCAAGCTCAGCCATTTCCTGAAGGAGTATGTTAATTAGACTAAATGGACGTCTATTTCCTTATGTGTATAAGAATTACAGCAGCCTTGCAAAATGTTGGGGCGATTACAAATATTATGTGTATAATATTGATATCTGCTACATAGGTAGCCTTTTAATAATTGTCAGTCACTAAAGACCATACAAAAAAAGCCATTCAGATCCCTCAGGTAGTTGTCTTTTTTTCTACAAGGTCCTTTTATCTTAGAATTGCTTTTTTTGAGACATCATAAACTGAACACATACTCAGGTATTTGTGTTTAAGTTTTAATTTTCAGTGGAAATGGAGTAATTATTTTGTGGTTATGGGTCTTTGCTCCTCCAGAAAAAAAGTGAAGAGAGATGGTCACATGCTCGTTGGGTATTTTTGGAAATTATTTATCTCCAATTTACTTGGTTCAAATGCATCATTACTGGTTTGCATTTCAGGGGCCACCTGGCTTATCATCTGCACAACAGCATGCTGTGTGACTTTAAAAGAATCATTTCCATACTTTAATTTTCTGTAAATTAACACTTTTGCATAGCAGTTTTCCATTAGATGAGCTTAAACCTAAATTACAAGGACTCTTACAATGTGCACTTACTTAAATGTTGCTTTGTCAGTCCATTTACTATTAAAGTCTTTCATGAGCATGGATGAAGCCTCCTCAACGAAGTTGTCAAGCCCTTGAGATGGAGGACTCATCTACTCGAAAATGTTACAGAAATGTAAAATACAAAATACGAGTTACAGACATAGTAAGTGGTCACTTGTTAAGATTAAACATAATGATGTTTTCTACAGTGTACTTCAAAAGGCATATTGTTCTTTTAATAGGAATTCATTACCAATGTTTTGATTTATATCATGAACAAACCAAAATATCAAAGCTTCAAAATAAAAAATAGCTTGGTCCAAAATCAGATAGAGAAATACAATAAATATTTGAGCCAGGTTTTTTATTAGTCCAAAGAACCATTTTGATATGAAATAAAACATTATACTACTTTAAAGTAGTTCAAAAATCAATTCAGTCTTCCTAGAGATGTATTTTGAAATCATTTTATGTCATTATGATGCTAAATATTAGAATTTTTCTTAAGATTTTTTCTATTCAAATGGCCAGCAAAAATATTAATTATGGGTTAGAAAACATTAGGCACAAATTTTAGAAAAACTTTTTAGTAGTGAAGGTTTATGTGTGCTTATGGATAGGGACAATGTTCAGATTTGAACTGATTCTAAAAGCATACCAATTGAAGACAGATTCATTTGAAAAATGAAATATGCCAAACTATGTGATTAGCCTACATTACCAGCTTACTTAGGAAAATGAATTTGATCATTTTCATAACACATAATTACCTAAATCCCATTGGCAAAACAGAACCTCAAAATAAATCAAGATCATAACGGGTAAAATAATGTTAGGTTATGAACCTAAAGTTAGGGGAGGACAAGGAAATGAAGAGGAAGGAGGAAAAGTTATAAAGATAAGAACCGAGTTTCATCTTGGGTCACCTCCCTTTTTCTTTTCCTTTTTTTTCTGTGATATGTGATTGATTTTCATTGTTTCCTCTAAAGTTTTTGATTTGCGAGAGTCTGTAGTGGCTTAGAAATTACCGAAAAAAAAAAAGAATATAAAATGTATACATACATCGTTGTTTAGCACAAATGTTTTGCAAACACTGCACTAAGATCACGGATATTTTAAGTAGGCTATGTAATTTTTACTAAAACTGACCGAATAGGACATGGGAATCATGATATTAAGTCAAACCATCAAAATCATGCTAACATACTTTGATGATCTAAGTATTATTTTTGCTTTTATAGGTCCATACTGCAATGCTATTTTTTGACATTACAGAAATGAAAAACAGTGCATATTCCCTGAAATATGCAGTCACAATAGTAACATTAGTGTATGTTCATTCACATTTACTAGGATGTTCATCTTGCCCATACCTCAGTTATTTAATATAATGCCCAATTTAATTAAAAGTGTGGATTTATTTGATAAAGGGTGATTTTCCAGTTCGTATGTGTGAATTTAATCAGTCTTGGCTATATCCTTGTGGATTATTCTTCATTTGTGGAATAAGTGTTTGGATCAGACTACAGGCCATACAATACTGATGGTACAAATGAAGATTAGATTTTCCTCTAGGAAGAGATTTTATTGTTGTCATTAGGTGGTATTTTTCTACCTTGAAATGGATAAAACAAGTTGTTCATTGCCTTGGCATGAGTGACTTTTTTGAGTGCATCTGCCTCAGCCACGTTAACTGTCCCAATTTAAACATCATGTGTTGCTTATTCTGCAGAATCTTCAGTTTCATATAGCTATTCCATAGCTTGCTAGTAAATGATCTGAATATACCATTTAGGTATTTTAATTATTTTTAAAATATAATATTCTAAACCATAACATAAGGCATTTTCCTTAATATAGCATATTAAAATTAGAATTGTAGTATGGCCAAATTAACTTTTACCATAAAATATGAAATTACAAGTGATGATTAACCTGCTACTTTTCACTTCATGATGATATCATCCTTTGTTACTTTCAATACAGAACGAGTCCAGAAATACAGTTAATGTTTAAGATAACCTTGAATAGCTTACATTTCTCATGTATTTTATATAAAAATGTACTCTTAACATAGAGCGCTTACATGTACCTAACACAATCTAGGTCTTTCAGATGTTGCATGAGTGAATACATTGATAGAGTAAAACATACAAAGAATCTGATGACTTTCTTTTTTTTTTAATAAACCATCCAATTTAATCCTCATAATAACTTGGAAACAGGCAAGGGTATTATTATTGACTGCCTTCCTCATGTGAGGCACTTTATAAACTTAATCTTCTTTGATTTATGCACTTAATCTCCCTTGATTCTAACAGTATTATCTTCATTTTACTAATGAACAGATTTGAAAAACTGTGTGACTTAGTCAATGGCATCATTATCTTAGTGGCCAGATGAGTAGTGATCAAATTCTAGCTGACAGAAGTACATCAAAATTTCTTTTTCTGTATCACAAACTAATACATAGATATAGATAAATACATATACAAGGGATTTTAAGAAGTTTGTGGAAAATAGAATTAAAATACAAGTTTATGTTGAGATGAAAAAAATTTGAAATCTGTGAATTATAGCTTTTTCATAATACGTATTTTTCGTTAACTTCTTAAAGAACATTCATCTATGTGTGCGTATTTCTGAGACACACTGGGTTATCAAAAAAGTCATGACATATTTTTCTATGGTTTTCTATGCTAAAATGCATAATTACTTTTCAGACAGACTGATATTTCTCTATTTCATAAACTACATAAACATGTATATAAGCCCATACATATATATCTGATATTATTACCTTTAATGATAGAGATTATTAAATACCATTCTCTGATAGACTAAATATATTTATCTTGATCTATTAGTATAGGATACATTTAAGAAATCATAAAAATTTAAGCTTTGCAATTTATTAAGTATTATTTTTCACAAATATATAAAATTCATGTCCATAAGGAAAATAAAAAGCTGCTTACAACAGGAAAAGAAAAAGAAACAAAAGACTAAAAATAATTATGCTTCATCAAGTAGTTTTAAAAGATGTTGCATCATCCATCCTTTCCTTTTACGGCCCATGGAGGCTGCTTTTAATTTGTGAGTATAGACTTATTCTTATTTTTCTCAGTGTACTTCATCAAAAATCATCACGTCTGATTTGTAAGGTGAATTTTAAAAGGCATAACATTTCACAAATAGGCAAGTTTCATAATAGTTATCTCATGTGCTGTTCACTTGGTCTCTGGGTACACAGATAATTTGCAGCTAGAATTATTTATTTGAGGAATTTCCTGTTAATGATCAATTCTTTTCCAGTAATCTAGAATATGACTCCCAAAACCTGTAGCCAAAGAATATGGCATTTTATGAGATGACATAAAATGTTCTGCTTTTTGTGTTTTTATTTCCAAAATTTAGAGTCCCTTTGCCCAATAGTATCATTTCAATTTACGAAATTACTGACAGACTAAGAAAAACTTTCCATTTCATCTGATGTGATTCTTAGAACAAAAATTATTACAAGCCTCTATGTCTTTGATGTTTTGCCAAAAAGTGTCAGCAATTTCACGTATTCTTCTTTTCAAGTCAGTTTGTGATACAACTATTAAGAAAAGAGATATAGAATACTGAATGAATGAAGCCGAAATTCTAAGGCTAAAAAGTGTTGATTTTCTTTTCTTTTTTTTTATTTTCTTTTTTTTTAAATTTATTATTGTCATAATCTTGTTTATAGTACATTGAAAGAAGTTTTGATTTGCAAAAAGTATTAGAGGCAAGATATGTGATTATAAGCAAGACATAGCAGTGAATGAAGAGAGAGAATTTGAGTTCAAGAGAAAGATAAACTTGTAAAAGAAAAATAAAAAGAAACAATTTGGGAAGAGGAGATAGTTTTTATTTCAGTGAGGTAGAAGTGATTTAAAAGTGAGATTAAGGATTGTCTTAAAGAAAGAAGAAGATCTTAAATTTAAGATCATTTTATTGTACAACCAGATATAATTTATATGTCTAGCCATTCAAAGGGATGATTTGGAAAGTGTTATGTTAAGTACATTTAAAATCAGTTTATAGCCACCCATCAAAATCCATGTTGTAAATGGGAAGGAAGTTGTTGGCCTAAGGTGGGTTGAGGGGAATAGAAGGCCCTGATAGTCCCTATCATTGATATGGCAATTGACAATGCTCTTTTAACATATAAGGGCTCTTTACAAATCCAATCCATGGGCATTCCTTATTTTGGTCATTGAATTCTGGACTATTTGAATTTCCAACAGTTCAATGCATAGACATGGTACGTGGAAGTAATAGAGATACCAATATTTCTGATTATCCTCACAGTTAAATCTGATCTAAAACCAGCATGCTATGCATAAAACTCCAGAACCCAGATTGTAGATGTGGTGCCATTAGTGTTATGGCTCTCATGAGCAAAAAGCCATTTTTTTTTTTTTTTTTTTTTTTTCCTAGCGACCACAGGGAGGAGAAAACAAAGGTTAAAATGTTGTTGTAGCATATGACAGTTGACAGCAAGGCCTTATTTTTAATATTTAAAATAGGAATGATTCATTGGTTAACTGTATTTGATTATCTTGAAATTTTGGACACTACATTCTAAGACCACTAAATTCTAACTACACAGTTAGAATTTGATCACAGTCGGCCTATTTGTAACCAGATACTACAAAGTGGTTCACTTAGCTCTACACATAACCATCAAATTGACTGTGTGAATACCCTTCTCAAAGAACTTCAAAGGCTCCCCATAGCCTACTCAATAACATAGAAGTTCCTTAGCCAGGCATTCAAGTCCCTGTGCAATCCACAATCCACAGCTCTCTTAGATAGTCCACAAATGCAAGCTAAATTACCCTGATTCTTGCTCCTAGAACATGACTTCTGTTTTAACATGAGTCAAAACAATTTTCCTTACTGTATAAGCAATATAGCTTTATACTAAAAAATTAGGACAACATAGAAAAGGGGGACAAAAAAATGAAAAGGCCTTGTTTTTCTTCCACTTGAAGAAAGTCAACATTAATTGCTAATGTTAATAAGATTGAAATTATATTAGGACTAGCAATTAGCATAATGGCTATGTCGATGGACTCCCACGTAGTCAACTGCAGTTATGTCACAACATAAGACCAGGTATTATACATACAATGTGTTGAGATATTTAAAAATCAACAAAAATACAAAAAAAATACTACTGAGAAAATGATAAAAGTCATGAGTGAAATATTCATAAATTTAAAATATTAAATACTAACATAATATTGGGGACACAGACTCTTCATCTCTACTTGTTGGGAGGCTGAAACAGTGACTCTCTGTCAGTGAATATGTTGATATCAATTGAAAAACTTTAAAATCCTCCTACCTTATACTTCAGTAATTCCATTTTTAAGAACATATTCACCAGTAATTATCAGAGGTGCTCACAAAAATGCATGTATTGCATAATATCATGAAAAGATGACAACTTCAGTAAGTAGCATTAGGAGATTATACACCTTTAAATTCAATATAATTTCAATCTTTTTTTTTTTTTTCTGAGAGGTTTTTGCTATAGGGTGCATGCGCTTGCCGGACAGAGAGAGAGAGAGAGACAGAGAGAGACAGAAAGCGAGAAATCACCCCCCAGGGGGGATGGCCATGTTGCAATCCCTTCTCCTCCATTCTCCTCTCAGGATCTTGAGCACACACGCACATGCGCCCGGCATGAGTTTAAGCTGCCAGGTCCAGGACGCGAACCGCGGTCGACTACGTGGGAGTCCAGTGACATAGCCATTACGCTAACTGCTGGTCCCAGATTATGAATATTATTAAGTTCATAGCTTTTGTTGTCATTGTAGTCATGAACTGAATTAATGTATATACTAATCTCTGCTCCTATGTTTTAAACTATTACTTTGATCTGACAATTATTTTTTAAGTAGTATAGTGAATTGGTAAAATGTTTTATGACCAGTAGTTCACATCTAATTATTATCTCTCTTTTCCAGAATGTTTCAGTCATTCTTAATTACATAATTGTTAGATTAGAATCTCTTTGTCAGGTCTCCTTTGCACGTCCAGGTAAAAAAATTATTTAGATGTGATTTTTGTTTACTTTGAGAGTATACATGATAACTAAAAATTAATGATTTGTGTTTTCAAGATATTTTTTTTTTCTCCTTGAAAGTGTTTTCTTTTATTGCCTAGAAGTGTGTTTGATTTTTGGAATTTTATAAGTAAAAACACACATATTAGAGCACTGTTCAACAACACTAATGTCATTGAATATCAGTGTTTTTATATTTGTATATTATTCAACATTTAGAACATGTTATGAGCTGTAGGTATAGTTTGCCCATTTTACGGATGAGAGTATTGAAGCTTAAAATAGTTTTAAGATTATAAAATCACAAAGACACTAACAAAGTAGCCCTGTACTCCTTGAGTACAAAGCCTATAATTATTTTCGTTAATAGGCTTGTGAGTCTAATGACCAGAGGTCTAATTTTATCAGTTTCATATTGCAGTGTGCAGTCTTTTATGTCCTTCATATTTGGTGTATTTTAACCAAAGCTCTGAAGGACTTGCAATTTTATGGTCTTTTAATGTAGGAGAATGACTTTTGGAGAGGGACCTCTTTGCCCTTTCATGATAAAAATGGCTTATTACAACTCTCATAAATACTATGGCTACATGGAAAGACACATTTTCACAAAGACTTAGTAGTGAGACTGACATGGTGGAGATTTTGAAATCTTCAGTTATTTAGTAACATTGATATTCCATTCAGCAGTATTAATACCTATTGTGTGTTTTTCTTCATTTGTTACTCTTTTCTTTTTTGGCTTTTCTTGTCATTCATTGATGTTTACTGCAAAAGAAAGCTTATGTCATAATTTAAAATATTATATCATAAGCCTAGAGCTAAAAATCAATAAATTATTCATTCTGAGGTCAGGACACATACACAAAGAAATATTAGCTGAGGTACGTACACCATCATAAAAGACAACAAAAAACCTTACCGTATTTTAGAGTTATACTACTCTATATTGGTCTCCATTTACAATTCCATGGATATATACATGTAGGTATGTATGTATACATACACATGTGTAAACCCACATGTATTTAGAAAGGGCTAAATGGATTAGACAAATTTATACTGACAGCTAAATAACTCATTTTTTAATTTTTAAAAGAAACCCTATTTATCCCTCTGTCATCGGCATGCAGAAGAAAATTTAAAATGAAAAATCCCAGTGTGTAAAGGATCTTCAAAAAGTTCATGGAAGATGCATATTATGAAAAATATTATGCATGGGCTTCAAAATTTTGCACCAAAATAAACTTATACTTGCATTTTATTTTCTATCAACTTTTTGAACTCTCCTCATGTGCATTTAGGATAATATATTCTTGCTTCTACTCAAAATGCACCTTAGGTCTTTTATTTCTAAAGCTATGAATGAAAATGTAGAGAGTAAGGCAGACCCATGTAGCACAGCAGTTAAACACTGTGCTTTAGGACTGGACCCTGCGCTGTTGACTATGAACTGCCGCCTGGTGACCAAAAACTCAGCCAGGTGCATTTGTGTACATTCTCAAAATCCTGAATGCAAGGAGAAATGGAGGGAAAAGGATTATGGCATGAGGATGCCTCACTCAGGGTACTCTTTCTCTCTTTATGGCAAGAGCAATCTAAAAAAGAATTGAGGAGATTAGCGTCTGCTATTTTGTTTACCTAATAAACCTCTATTGCTGGAGGGCAGTGGCAGGGGTAAGGATGAGGGAAAGGCATTGCTTTGAGGATTTGACAAGTGGTCCGCCTTCTGCTGATAGGCAGTGCCCCTCCAGGCATGGTTGGGCTTCTGGAGACACTCTTCAGGGGTAAATCACAGATTCCAGCCATGATTCACTTTGCACTCTTAAGGAAATGTACCCATGCTTTTGGTGTTTGTGTATTTCTTTCCCAGCAACTGTCTTTCTCAGCTCCCTTTCTGTACTTTACTCTGCTATTTCTTTGGGAATCTTTTCCCATAGACAGCCCATATGCAGCCTGTAATACAGATGTGCAACCTCAAATAGGCTGAGAAAGAATAAATATTTTAAAGCAATTTATAAGCGTTCAGATCATGCTATTCTCAAAGTGTTTGCTGGTACTAAAAGATAACAAGGAAAAGGAGAAAAGAAGAAACTAAAAAATATCTTTGAGGGAGAAAAGACAAATTAAAGGTCTTGCTCAAAGAATTTTGATGTAACATAGAAATTGTAGGGACCAGCAGTTGGCATAATGACTATGTCGCTGGGCTCCCATGTAGTCAACTACGGTTTGAGTCCTGGACCTGGCAGCGTAAACTCACGCCAGGAGCATGTGCCCAAGATCCTGAGAAGAAAATGGAGGAGAAAAGATTGCCGTGTGGCCATCCCCCGCAAGGGAGATGATTTCCCGCTTTCTGTCTCTCTGTCTTTCTTTGTCTTTCTGGCAAGTGCACATACCCTATAACAAAAATCTCTACAAAATAAATAATAAATAAATACATAGAAATTGTAATGATTACTTTTTTATTTCTCCAGTTTCTTAGTACTGAGTCTTACATTAATTTCATACTATTACCTAAATATATAATGCAATTCATAATAGAAATTTGCCCTTCATTTCAATAGGCTTTATGTTAATGAAGTTAATATAATGTAATATAAAATATGATTTAAGATAAAAAATATGTCCTTTGGGTCAGTAGATTGCATCTTATTTATTGGGTCATTGGAAAAGTCATGGCATTTTTTTTTTAAGCAAACATGCATCATGATTCTTCTGACAACCCAATATATGTTCATGGTTATGTTATGTGTGTTTTCCATGTATTTTGGCTTTTTAAAAAAAGTATAAGTAATTCATTTAAGATCATTGTGTAATCCCTGCTATGTACTGAACACTCAGTAAATTAGCTCTTTATTATTTTTATTATCACTCCATTATTATTTTTAATCAATAATATATTGAGGATCAAGAACAATCCAGTAGAAGTATAGTCTAATTAATGTGTATGTTACGGGTCAGCGGGCCTAAAATGCATTAATATCTTAAGCAAACGGTAAGGTTCATTAGAGACTGTGAAGAAGCCCTGTTAACGAAGATGTCAACCACTTCAGAAGCAAGGGTAAAAAAAAAACCAGACTTAGTGACACATCTACTCTAATGTTTTCTTTTATTTTCTTTTAAATATAGTTCAGTGATTTAAAATCACTAGGAAGAGTGTGTTTGAACTTCTAGAGATGTGTAATAGATGTTACACAGTGCCATGGAGCACAGGGACCCATTATTATATTTCATTGTCTCTTTTATTACCTGAGGGTAAGTGCAGGCAATAGAACAAGGTGTCAAACTTACTTTTAACCTTTGCTAGAGGAAGAAGCTAGATGAAGGGTTGAAAGGTATTTCGAAGTTATTATCCTTAGAGACTCCTCACTCCTGTCCCTTTGCAGCGACTGGTCATGAATGCTACCCAGTCTGCAGTGTCGGCCCCTCATATCAAGTTCTACTTAATCCTGTTGTGTTCTCTGCGGGGCCTTTCACCCGCGTGCCTCTGCTTTATCTAATGCATTGTAGATGAGCTAGCTTTCCCCACTGTGCAGTCTAGCCAGAGGAAGTATGCTTAAAAACACAATAATCTCCATTTTTGAATATTCAGATAAAAATATATTTTACACCATTTTGTCTAAGATTTTCTAGATCAGACTGACCGATTGTAATGCATTCCCTTAAGTGAGACATACAGGGCTGAATAATTAAAAAGGTAATATAGGAAGTCATTGAAATTTATTTATTTAAATTTTTTACATATTTCGCCAAAGGCATATTTTTAAAAGTCCATTAACCTTTGACTTGAATTATGGGTTTCAGACAGACCACATTATTTATTTGACATATAGTACACCTAAAAGGGTGAAGAACATGGTTATTTAGACCTGTCAAACCAAACCTATTTAGCATTTCCTACATTAATCCCTTTAATGGCCAAAAAAAAAAAAAAAAAAAAAAAAAGGAAAATTGTAGCATCGAGCTACAGTTTGAAAAGTCTGACTGGTGGCAATCACATTATTCACAGCATTTCCAGACTCCTCCAAATTGAGTCTACACTGATGAGTTTGCTATTGCATAGTTGACTTGGTGAGTGCTGTGACAGAATCATGACAACACGTATCCACAATATTTAAACTGAAATGCTAGATGGAGAGTGTCCAACTTCAGATCATTTTTAACAGAAGATGATCTAACATAATATTTATTTAGTACAAATGTTTTGTGATTTATTTAATATTTATTTTATGTCTAGCTATAACTAGAACAACTAGTTTACTTCTACCATCCAACTTTCAATCAGGAATCAGTTCTTTTGTTGTTGTGTGGGTGTTTTATTTTTGGCTTTTTACTATATCACTTCAATTAATTTTGTCTGCAATATTCAGATCTCTCTATTTGTATCTCCTAACAAAAATATTTTATCTATTCTTCCCTATCACCCAGCAATAACAAATCTACTTCATCAAGTAAGAGCAGATTGTCAGAATACAAATGTATTCTATCTCATTCTCACTAGAGTTTATTATTCCCTTTAAATGTCTTTAGCATAACACTATTCTCTTAGAAAAACCTGCAAGCTACTAAGCTTATAAAATTTAAATATATTTAATAAGAAAAAGGATTTAGCTAAAGAACTTAAAAATAATTGAGGATAATAAAACATATTATTTATTATTAAAAGCTAGGAAAATGAAACTAAGAAGACTTTGAGCCTGAACTTAGCTAAAAGGCCAAGAAGTGATGAAGACTTCAAAAAGAACTTCTCTAATAAAATAATATTCCAGTTGTTTAGTTACATTTACTTTTATGAGCCATTTCCCTTAAGCATGTAAACATTCTTAAAAAGTATGTTACTTAATTCTAGATGCACAGAATAACAGAGCTGGACAATGTCTCTGAGATCACTTAGTCTCATCAATTAACAGAAGTAAATGCTCAAAGGAGGTCATAATTCAGACAATGTTATGATTCAGAGGGAATATAACATTTTTTTTTTTTTGAGAAGTTTTTGTACAGGGAACGTGCACTCACCAGAGAGACAGAGAAACAGAAAGCGAGAAATCATCTCCTGGGGGAATGGCCATGCCACAGTCTCTTCTCCTCCATTCTCCCCTCGAGATCTTGGGCAAGCAAACACATGCTCCCGGCGTGAGTTTAAGCCACCAGGTTCAGGACTCGAACCACAGTTGGCTACATGGGAGTCCAGCGACACAGCCATTATGCCAACTGCTTGTCTCAGGAATATAACTGTTTTAACATTCTGGGATTTAACATTTATTTATGGCATACTATTCTATAGCATTATATAGTTTGTTTTCTTGTCATTCTCTTATCCAGTGTCTTTTGTTGTTAGTATTCC
>NW_006160180.1:1167301-1173713 GCF_000334495.1 Tupaia belangeri chinensis | reverse complement strand
TTGTTTGTTTCTCTGTAACCTTGATAATAAAACTATTCTCAGTAATTTCGTGATGTGCTTCAAGGTCAGAAATTGTGTGAGTGTTTTTGTGTGCATGTGATTATGTGTGTGTGTTTAAACAAATTTGCAAAAATGGTTTTTGAAAAACTACTTTAGCTTCTGCAATATTATTTTTATAACTTTTATTAATAAATGTAGATAACACTTATCAACTTCACAAGGATGCTGTTTGGGATTAACTAATTAAAAAGTACTTAGCACATTTATATAGCACTCTGCAGTCCTTATCTGATAATGTGTCCTACAACAGTAAACATGTTAGCTCTTCATTGGTGTTTCTCATTTCTATTGATTTTAGGTATAGTTGTTTCTTTATATCAAAATGTATAAACCTTTGGGACCTGCAGATGGCATAACTGTTACGTTGCTGAACCCTCACATAATCTACCATGATTTGAGTCCCAGACACAGCAGCTTAAAACACACCAGGTACGTGGGCATGTGTGCCCAAAATCCTGAGAGGAGAATGGAGAAGGGATTATGGAGTTGCCAACCACCCTTGGGCGTGATTTCTCACTTTCTGTCTCTCTGGTGAGCGTACATGTCCCTATAGCAAAAATCTCTCTTAAAGAAAAAAAATTATAAATTATTTATGAGCATAAATTTTCTTTAGTGTGGTCTCCAGGATGTTAAAATCAAATACCTTTTCTTTCTTTACTGAAAAGAGTAGCTACAGATCCAATGGTGGTGAGAGCAGAAAGTTCACTTGCCGGGAGGTTGTAAACACTTCTTGTGCAATTCCTATCAAAAAAGACCAGCTATTGTTATAGCCATAATAAGTCCTTTTTTTTCCCTAATGGTAAACAGTTGAACAATTAAAGTGTAATTTCCATTTTATCCTGTTGCTATAATTTGCTGTATATTTGATGGTTTATTTTCAAATTGCTTGGTCCCTATGAAAACTGTTCATTTATTTTACAATGCAGGTAAAATTCTTAACTTGACCACAACTTCCACAAGATTAAATGTGAAGAAAAAGCAACATAACTTTTAATTAAACTTGTACTTTTATTTTGAAGTTATTCCAACCTCAATCTTAAAATATGCTGAAAACTATGCTGGTCAAAAACACTTGAAAGCAAGTACAGAAAAAATAATGTTATTATTTAGACTTTACATTGCTTTAAAAATAAACTTTATATTTTAGAGCAAGTTGGTTCATAAAAAAGTTAAAAAGTACAGTGTTCTCACATTTCTCATCCCTTCTCATTCATAATTCCCTCCGATATTGTATGTATCATGCACCAGAATTTTACAAACCTTTTAATTTACTACTAAGAGAAAAATATAATAGAGAAGGAAAAATAATGCAGTAACACAAAATATGCAATACCACTATCTCAAATGTGGTTGTTATATGACACACTGTCATTATCCTCGGTCAATATTATAAAAGTACTTCTAATAAGTGCAGTTAGAGAGATGTGTGTAAGCATTGAAAAACTGTCCTTCAGCAAATCTAATACAATGAATTAAGATTCCATTTCCTGAGTTGCTGAGGATTCCAACTCAGAAACCTCTAGTCCTCTAGCTGAGGACTAGATCTTAAAGAAAATTTTTCAGAAAAAATAAATTCCATTTTTTTTATCTCTTACTTGGTACAGTAACAATATATTCTAGAAACAGGGAATTTAAATACTTCTAGCAAATTCTGAAATAAGTTCTTCTGTGTCCAGGAAATAGAATGCATTTCTCATGATTTAATAAAGTTTTATAGTTTATGATTTTGTTGTGTTGCTATATGATCATTTCATTAAAACACTGATAGCAGGGACCAGCAGTTAGCGTAATAGCTATGTCGCTGGACTCCCACGAAGTCGACTGCGGTTCGTGTCCCGGACCCGGTGGCTTAAAACTCACACCGGGCGTGTGTGAATGCATGCCCAAGATCCTGAGAGGAGAATGGAGGAGAAGGGATTGCGCCCTGACCATCCCCCCTGGGGGGTAATTTCTCACTTTCTGTCTCTCTGTCTCTGTCTGTCTGGCGAGCGCACATGCCCTATAGCAAAAACCTCTCACAAACAAACAAACAAACAAACAAAAAAACACTGATAAAAATGCTGTAAACTGGTAAGGAAAATGCACACTCCAAGAAACACTATCTCCAATACTCTCACACAATATATTTTGCATTACTTCTTTATGAATGGCTACTCTATGTTGATATTGGATAAATGCTTATCTCTAAATATGTAAAAATCTATATTCTGGCTATTAAACAAACATTATTTTCTATAAGTCATTAACTTCATTTTGGCAGAAAATATTGATTTGAAGTGTTTACTTATCTATATCAGTATGTTGTATATGACAGTTTGTATTATGTTCCTTCTAGTTTTGAATGACTATTACTTTAGCTTTAGCATTGGGAATCAGACTTGCCTTCTTTCAAATAATTTTTAAAAAAATTATGATAGAGTGCATGTGCACCCTTGAGAAAGACAGAGAGCAGGGGAGAAAGATACATAGAGAGAAGAACTTTCCACAGTTCTCTGTCATTCTGAATTCTCCTTCCTCTGGTCTTCCAGCCCTTTGGGAGCTCAGGCACATGTAAACACTCACCTGACGTGTTTGCAGACCCACAAAGCTGAGGACTTGAACTGCAGTCAGTGTGAGACTTTCAGCTTTGTAGTGCAGTATGCTACTGGTGTGCCACAGAAGCGAGGCCCATACTTGCTATTTAGTAAAACGCATTTAGTTTTTATTGGGTTGTTGGAAAAGTCATGAAACATTTTTGCATAGAAAAACAGTTTATGACCTTTCCAGCAACCTACTATTTAGTCATGGCTTTTTTGAGACTATAAAGATTCTAACTGTAGTTATTTTGACCTTGTGTTATGGTGTATCAAACTGAATTGTATATGATAAATAAGGTATTTTCTGAAGCCCTGTTTTAGATTCATCTACTTGAGGAAGGAAACTATTTCTTCCATGACAGACTTAGTAGAAGACCAGTACTATGACAGACATGTTCTATGCATTATCTCATTTAATCCTTGCAACGAGAAGCCAGTTACAGGGAATTGAAGAGCAGCAAGCTAATAGTGCATCTAAACTCACACTGCTGTAAGTGGCAGCAGCAGAATTTTGTAAGACGTCCTGCCTCTGTGATTAATTTCATGAATTCGTCCCTATCAAATGTGTCCTCTTTTCTGTATTAACAGAAAGCCCCTCATCATGGGCAGTTGTCCTTGACTTTCTTTTTTATTATTATTATTGTCTAATTTATCTGACGTAAGCTGTGAACTCACCCTGCGGATCTTATGTATAGTACCTTTTCAAATTTAGTAAGTTGACTCTTTCTTTCTTTATATTTTTTAGATAGGCTGTCATTGTCACAGCTCTGCCTCTGCCCGCTGAGTAGCTGGGAATCCAGGCAGCAGCCACTGTGCCCAGCTTTTAGGGTGGACTGGGAATTAAACCCAGGTCTCCCATGTGGCCTTAGCCTGTGGAGTCAGTGTCGACCAGCCCACACGACTGTGGCTGTGCTGTATCTTATTTTATTCTTTTATGTTTATGCCAGCTTGAAATCTTTTCTGAATTTGGTACAATTTTAGGTAAATGTGACTTTCGAAGTCATAACCCAGAAACACATTGAGTGCAGATCCAAAGTGTAGTGGTTTGCCCTTAATCCAGGTGAATTCAATAGTGACATATAGAGTCTGAAATTTTAAAATGCATTTAAAAATATCTATTTAATGACTGCAGTAAGCTATACAGCCCCAGCTAGGTGCTACTTTATAGTTTGTTCATTCTACTCACTGAGGTCTATGCCTAAAGTCAGACATGTGTTCACAGATCTGTACATATCAGGTGCACTTGCTATTGATAATACTCAGATTAATTAAGATCTTTCGTGAGTCACTAAAATGTGAAGGGGAAAAAGGCATTGAAAACAACTGTCGATAGCAGAGATAGAGTGGGAGGAGGGTGGGGAATGGCAGAGGTGAGAGGTAGGGAATTAAGGGGTGAAAAAAAAAGCAAAATATTTAAGAAACAAGAAATGGAAAGTTATTTGCTGACGATAACATACATGATAATATCCTTGATCGAGCCAATATTCAGGGTACTCTGGATGAAAATGCTCATTTCGCATATTGCAATAATGTACTGTGAATGAATGTAAATAAATAAATTTAAAATAGAAAAAGAAGAAATCCTGCAATATTTTTGGACACAGCTGTATTCCATGCTGTCTAAATAATTGGAATGCAAGTAACACTCGATTGAACCACACACAAGCCAAAGACTAATGCCCACTTTTGCGCGATTCATGCTTCGCTGAAGGTGGTAAAAATGAACAAAACAATTTGAAAGAATATTTGTCTTTGGGAAAAAAAAATAAGCTTTGCAGCTCTTAAATCAAAATATATATGTCATAAGAAGAGCCAAATGTTTCACAGTTTTCCTATCAGCTGAGGAAGACAACTCGATTTTCAAATATGGGTTGCTTTTTGGTTCTTCAACTATTATTGTTTCTTGATTTTAGTTTAAGATTTTGGCTAGATTCTCGGGTTGGGAAGACAAATTGATAAGTATACTGGAAAAAATAAACCTTTTTAGTTCTAAAGGCAGTAATTGTGGCATAGTTTGATTTCCCCAAGAATGGAGAAAATTCAGGAAATTCACAAAACAGAAATTGGATGGAAGATTCATGATTTTTAAAGTTCATGCTTGTTTTATTACATGTGTTTATATGGGGACAAAAAAAGAAGAAGAAAACTGGGAATCTCTGAAATCTTTCTTTTTAAAATTATTTTAAACTTCATTTATCCATTTATGTTAATTTGACGAGAGAGAGAAAGAGTGAGAAAGCAAGCCGTCAAGTCCGGGACTCAAACTGTTGGGAGTCCAGCGCCCTTAAGCACCGTACCCTGCCAGCCCCCTGAAATCTTTTTTGGTAGGGAGCACGGCAATGCCTGATACAGGTTTGCATCTTGACATTCTCAAGATACCATTGACACTTTGAGCATGTTTCTTAATTTTATTTTCATCATATGTGAAGTAGAGACAAATGTAGGTTTCTAAAGATGGGAGTCAGGGTAAAATACTATAAAATATGTATAGTATACAACACACATACTCTATATACTCCATTAATGTCAGTTTCGTTCTTTCATCCCTTTACGAAACCATGGTTATAAGCATTGTTAGCAGAGCTTATTTAGGTAACGTTAAGCTACATCTGACTTGGGGGTAGAAATGACACCAGAAAGGAGGGTTTTGTTGAAAAATTGGTGGAAATGGAGTCAGCAGATGGCATGGTGGCTAAGGTGCTAGACTTTCATATAGCCAACCACAGTTTGAATCCTATACCTGTAGCTTGCTTTCTCACTTTCTCCCTCTCTCTGTCTCTCTGTAGTGAGTGCAGAGGCTTTGTAGCAAATAGAAAAATAATAATAGTAATAATTTAAAAATTAAATACAAATAATTATTTAAAAAGGAGAGAAAATGATGGAAATGACACCAGAGAAGAGGGCTTTGTTGAAAAATGTTCTAAGTCAAGGAATGGGAGACTGAAATATGAGAAGTAAATTGTATAATGATTCATTAAAATGCTTTTTACCACATAGTCTCCCTAGTCCATGGTTTGAGCTCATGCCCAGGATTTCTACAGGCATTACTTGGGAATGTTCTATTCTGCCTCTGGTTACCCAGAAAAAAGTTCCGACTGTTTGTTTTGGAGTAGACATACATTTCCCAGTTTCCTTTAACTTACTATCCCAACCTTGATTAGGGGAGCTTAAAGATTTTCAACTATATCAGCAGATGTTTTGTTCGAAGTACCTAAGGAAGAAGAACAAAAATTACTGTTCCACTTTTGTTTTGCATACCAAATCGACCTATTCTATATCTGGTACCCTTTCTGCTACCTCCTTTTCCAAATCCCCGAAAACTTGAATATAAACTGACCAAGATAGATTACATAAATAAAATAGGACCCAGTTGGTAATATTGATTTGATCATAGATCACAAGCTGCACTATATCCCTGATGACACCACATTCTCCCAAAATAACTCACCAGGTGGGATGGCCCACAACCTTGGTCATAAGGTCTCACCGTGTATAACTGTGCATCTACCTTGCAGGTGGGTAGTGACTATAGTGGCTGGAACCCCTTCAAATTTGCTGTTATTTAAAGAACTGCATTAGTCTCCTAACGAGAAACAGAAGCAGGATATGCTCATTTTCAGAGAAATAATTAGGGTGTTTTTATCTGAAGCCGGTTACTCTGAGGTGCTGTTCGGCTTAGAGCCCTGAAATTACAGTTGACAATTTGAATTTTGCTTTTTTAAAGGTAACAAATTAATCAAATTTTACTTTTCACTAATGAAATTAGGCTTCTCTGA
>NW_006160180.1:1150652-1167288 GCF_000334495.1 Tupaia belangeri chinensis | reverse complement strand
TTTCCCTTGAGTTCCCAATGGTAGTAAGTAAGTAGGATTTCTCTTTGGGGGGATCAAAATGTTGATAGATCAAATCTTATTAACGTGATAATTGAGATCCTGTAAGTATCAATATAGAAGCTAATACTTTTTTTTTTTTTCTCCTCCACTTTATCTAGTGGCTTACTAGTCTACATCACTAAATAGGTGAAATTCCAGTTAATAAGTGAACCTGATAGCAGGCTAAGTCTCACAAATGCTTAAACCAATATCAGAAACTGTTTCGCATTGCACACATTATTGTTTTCCTGTAAGAAACCTAACAATGTTATACAACTCAGCATTAAAGTGGAAGAGTAAAACTCTGACTCTAGGATATTTCTCATTGTGCTTTTTATGAGAAATAAAATGAAATAACATAGGGAAGAAATCATGTGAGTTAGTGCTGTTGAGATGACAACTTTAGCAAACAAGGGATGCTACCTTCAAGGATGGCGGGAACATCATTAGACATTGAAACGGTCTCCTTAATCAGGAGGAATAAACTACCAGGAAAGAGTAATGACAGTGGCAGTAGTTCATATTTCCATGGGACCTTGAAATTAGATTTTATTTCTTTATTTACTTATTTTTGCTTTCCTCTCATAGGTTTTGGCCTGGATTCTAATAGTTCCACATATATCCAAGTACATTGCCTTTTTTTTTTTTCCTTTATAAGAGAGATTTTTTTCTATAAGGCACGTGTGCTCCCTGGAGACAGAAAGACAAAAAGACAGAAAGCAAAAAATCTCCCCCTGGAGTGTGATGACCACACTGCAATACATTCTCCTCCATTCACCTCTTGGGATTTTGGGCAAGCACGCTCATGTAGCCAGCGTGAGTTTCAAACCACAGAGTCCAGGTCTCGAACTGTGGTTGGCCCTGTGGTTTCCAGTGATGTAACCATTATGCCATCTGCTGGTCCCTCCAGGTACAGTGTTAGTGAATAATTTTCTTTACTATGATGCAGACTTAACAATGAAATAAGTAATAAACCATGTTATGAAATTTTGACTTTACTACAAATGGAGTACTATTAATTCAAATTCAAAAGCAAAATACCCAAAAATCTTTTTTTAAATCTGCCAGTGATAGAAGATTGAGATTGCTTAACATGTATGTATCAAAAAACAGATATATAATAGATCCCTGATATAGACATTTACAAATTTAATATCTCTTGAAGTAAGCTAAAAGCAACCCAAGTAAATGGAGCAAGTAATTTTTGTTACCTAAAATGTAAAATCAGAATAAAAATAAGTTTATTTACAACTCAAATAATTTCAACACATACCAGCAATTCAAATTATTATAGATAATATAGAACTGATTTTAGTATATATCCAAAATCTGAAATTCTATTACTGTACTTTTTTTCTTGTATTTTAGAATTAATTATTACATATTCTTTATAGAGAATTACCTTAAATCCCTCCTAAAAATTATAAACCATGAACCTCAGTAAAAAATAATATTTTAAATAAATTTACCTTATAGAATATGAAACCAAATTATTTTATTTGTTTCTAAGGAGTCATTTTTAGATTGACATTGCAAGTAATATGAGAAGATAAAAACATGATGTTTCTATGACATACTTGCGGCAATATTAACAGCAAATTGCTTCCATGATTGGAACTATGGCAGAATGTTAAATTTTCTGTTAATTTTTACATACATTTTGCATGATTAAATGTTTGTATGAGTATTAATATTTTCATTATACAAATGAGGCAGTTTTGTGCTGCTTCTGAGTCAAAAATCTCAAAGCAACAAGGAGCGTACCCTTGCAGAAAATTTTGTAAAAATTCAAAGATTGTGGTTTCCCCCTCAGATTCTTGGGTATGTAAGCTAAAATCTGCATGGAACAATAAGTTAATAATATTGGCAGCAATTCCTACATGTCACAGTAATCCATATATTCAACAAAACCTAATAATATTTGTAGTTGGAATTTTATAAACTTTGTTCATCATTTATGTTAGTGTGGAGTTAGTTTAAATTTGCAAAATCTACACAGCATTAGCTTCATCTTTTGCATTTTTCATGGAGATTTTTGTCGAGATAAAAAAAGGTTTATTTTGAATATCAGTTTTAGGTACATTTGTAATATTTAAGTCATTTAAATAAAGAACATATGTGATTTTAAATTTTATTGCACCAAAGGGATATAGAATTTATTTAATACTTAAGTTGAAACATGTTCTGAATTTATAAATTCATTGAAGGAGACACAAAATGAAACATTTAAGGAACGTAGAAAAAAGAAAGTTGAAACTGAGTCATTTCATAACCACTGCCAAATAAAACATGGAGGATTCAGGAAAAGTACAATGACATTTTAAAAATAATAGCATGATTTTAGATCTTCTTTAATGTTATGAAAAACAATATCAGCGAGGTTTCTGAAGTGAAATATAATATGAAAACTGGTTATACCAGTTTGTAGCTAGGTGAACCTAAAACAAATTATTTTCATCCATCTGTGGCACCGTTTCTTCATTTATAAGATAGTACCTCGTACAAATTATGCTCAAAAGTTACCAAATATCCTCAATAGAATATCATCTCTCTTTTTCTCACCATTTCTGACAAGCTTAATGATTTTCTTTCTTTTTTTTTAAAGCATGCTTTCCCTAAGTATAGATTATAGCTTGGTAGTTGAAGTTTTTCTTTTTCTTTTTAAGAATATTGATTTATTTCTTTGATAAGTGTGAGAGACAGTGACAATGAGGAAGGCACCCCCAAGGTCTGCACAGTCTCTCCATACTCCCCCTCAGTCAGACAGGGTCATGGTCACACACATAACCAGCAGACTTGAGGAGTTCTCTGGACATGAACCTGGAATCTCCCTATGTGGGTTAGAGACTTAGAACATCATATTCTCCCACTGTGCCACTACTCTGCCTCTATTTTCTTCATTTTGATTGTTCAGCATTTTTGAACTTTGTTGCAGATTTACACAATCATTGCTTTTGTAGCTAGCAATGGTTAGTTCCATCACTATTATGTATCTATCATCTATTTATCTATTTATTTACTTATTTAGGATCTTTTTCAACATTCTTTACTCATCCTCCGATGAATCTATACATTCCTAACTAACAACAGTGTTTGCCATTTGGTAAGCATTAGTTAAGTACTAAAAAAAGAAACAAATATAATTATTTTGAAGTTCAGTGCAGGATTACTACTTCTAACAACTTTTCTTTAGAGAGAGAGGTTTTTGCTACGGGGCATGTGTGCTTTCTAGAGAGACAGAAAGCGAGAAATCACCCCCCAGGGAAGATGATCATGCTGCAATCCCTCCTCCTCCATTCTCCTCTCGGGATTTTGGGCACACACGCACATGTGCTCGGTATGAGTTACAAATATAATTATTTTGAAGTTCAGTGCAGGATTACTACTTCTAACAACTTTTCTTTAGAGAGAGAGGTTTTTGCTACGGGGCATGTGTGCTTTCTAGAGAGACAGAAAGCGAGAAATCACCCCCCAGGGAAGATGATCATGCTGCAATCCCTCCTCCTCCATTCTCCTCTCGGGATTTTGGGCACACACGCACATGTGCTCGGTATGAGTTTTAAGCCGCTGAGTCTGGAACTTGAACTGCAATCGATTATGTGCGAGTCCAGCAAAGTAGCCATTACATCATCTACTGATCCCTCTGACGGCTTTTTAAACCAAGGATTTCTGGCCTGAAAACATGCATTCAGTAATGGAGTTTTGTAGTACTATCCCAAAACCTTGCTATTCAAAGTGTTATCTAGGGACCAGAAACATTACTGTCACCTAAAAGCAAGTTTGAAATTCAGATTATCAAATCTCATCCCAGATTAAGTGAATCAGAATCTGCATTTTCATAACTCTCCACAGTTGATTTATATACCTATTAAAATTTGAGAAAGTCTATCCTAAATCACTCTTGTTCAATTGTAATTTTCGTTAGTAATTATTTAGTACTTTCATCAGCAGATATTTATTAAGTTCTTATTTTGGTTTTCTGGAATTCTTCCATTCTAGTGGTTTGAAATTATGACCAATTCAAAGGGAAAAATATTTATCTTTAATGACCATGTTAATGTCTCAATAGATATTAGCTGTTTAGCTTGGGCTATGGGAGAATGAAAAACCAGTTCAGACAACGAGGGAAACCCTGTGTAGTTGAGGTGCTATAAAACGGTGCATGGAAGGTGTGACTGGTTATACTTATAGGGACACTAAAAACTGGCTCCAGGAAGAGAAAGGGTAAAATTATGACACCAAATACAGAACAGGGGTATCTCAATGAATACCTAAAAAAGGGACAAGACAGAATGCCGAAAGGCATGCAAATATATGGAGAATATTAAAGTTTTAGAAGTTTCACTATTGGACTAAAGAGGTCCTTAAAAAATAGCTTTTTTGTGAATTTCAAATAATTTTATTCATAGTATGTATCTAAATCATTATATTTCAGGAACTGTTTTTCTGTTCCTGTATGATAACTTTTTATTTAAACATTTAAAAAATGCTACAAAACTCTACATTACTTGAAAGTATCATGCACCTTTGTTTATTCTTCATACATTTCTGGCCTGGTGAAATATTTTGATATGGTATGTGTAGAAAGTATGTTCAATAAAAATATATTGAACAGAACTTAACTGCGGTCTATGGTTTCATTCCCCAGAGATGTAGAGTTCAGATGACTCATTGCTGCATGACCAGGGAGAGAAAGGTACTGAAGTTACGTGGTTTTGTTTTTTTGTTTTGTTTTTTTAGGTTTTATTAATAAGTAGCAAACTCATGAGAAAGCCAAATAAAAGAGACAGTCGGTGTTAAGGCAGTGGGATTTCACATGGTTCACTGCATGATTCAAGTCCCAGACCCAGCAGTTTGAAAAACATGCCATATTCATGTGCATGCATGCTCCAAATCCTGAAAGTTGAAATGAAAAAGAGATAATGCTGTGACCATTTCTCATGGAGGGTGCCTTTTAAGTTTCTGTCTCTCTTAGGTGAGTTCACAGACCCTCTAGCAAATAAATAAGTAAATAAAATTTTATACATTCAGGCAGGTATATTTCTGTACTTGGATATAATGAAAATGAAAAAAAAAAGACACATTTAAATATCTAATTATACATCCATTCCCCCACAATTTCTTCTTGTTATAATATCGTGCCTCTGAGTATTTGATGAATACCGAAAATAATGTGGACATTATTAATGATCTCTACTGTTCCTAATTTTGATATATGTATTCTGAAATAATAACCCAAAAACATAACTGGGGAAAAAAAAAAGAAAAAGAAAAACTTGAATGAAGTCAATGAATGCAGAAAATAAATACAAAAAAATAGAGTGCATTTGTTTAAAATGCTTTTATAAAGAGTAAATACAATCATTTCACCAACTATGCTTTCTAAACCTAGAGTTACTGCTCTTAGTCTTCTATGCCACAAGTAAATATGGTACTATTAATTCAAGTGTCAGAGATTTACACTGCAATCATTGACTTCTTGCAATGTTCTTTTCTTTGAAATAAAAATACAATTGTGTCTTTAAACTACTCATAATATTTTAAAGAAATATGTGTTTGATAGCATAACAGTTTGTGAAGTTAGTTCTTGACTCAAGCACTCTGCTTCCTGAGGTTATGCATTGATCCATTAAACATTTTTTATTTTTTGCCACTAGATGAAATGACAGTTATATTATTTGTCCAAGTTTTCCTAAGATATCTTAAATATCAGAAACTCTCCCTCTTAAGGGAGAACAAGTTAGCCACTGTCCAGTAGTTTATAGCTCATTAGCTTTTGACAAAAGACTAAATTATTTAATATTCACCTGAAAATGAAAAACCTAGGACAATTTCTAAGAAAAACCTGTTTGGTCATTATTGAATGGTCCGTGCAAGACATGCGACTGACCCCTGGTAGACACTAGATTAAACGTGGTCTGGAGCCAGCAGGTGGTATAGTGTAAGGTACTGGACCCCCACATGGTTGATCACAGTTTGAGTCCCAGACCCAGTGTCTAGAAACTCACGCCAGGTGCATGTGCGTGCATGCCCAAAATCCCAAAAGGAGAATGGAAGAGAGGGGATTGTGATGTGGTCATTCACCCTGGAGAGTGAGTTCTCACTTTCTCTTTCCTCATCTCTCTCTGTCTCTCCAGAAAGCTCATGTGCCCTATAGCAAAAAAAAAAAAAAAAAAATCTAAAAAAAAAAAAACTTTGTGAATGAATGGGTGACCAGCAGACTAGTCTTGATTTAGAATATCATTTGAACTTATTTGCATACTCACTCATAGAAACTGAGTAAAAGTAAACTGCAGTCAAACATGATTTGAGAGCCAAGAGACATGGGTTAATGTAATGCATTAAACAACACTATGACCTCATTCACAAAACGAGAGATAAATGTCACATCAAGCCATTCAAGCAGAAAGTCTTGTTCTTTAGGCAGTAACTCTGAGGGAGAAAAAAAAAAAAAAAGAAGTCTATGAACTAGACCAAATCCCCTATCTTTCACATTGCAGAGTAGCTACATTTCCTAATAGTAAGGCTCAGCAGCTTTTTGGGCTGATCAGGCTATTTTGGTGCTATATCAAGAGAAAATTTTGACAGCCTTGGCTCGCAATTTAACCTCCTTCAGAACTGTTACAATCTGGTGGGGGAATATCCACGGAATACTAAACATCTATCTTGCTTTAAACCCAGCCATTCTCTCATAAATAATAGCTGTATTTCATGCATGATCCTCTTTTTGTTCTGTTGCTACAGAAGCAGCCAACTAGGCAACAGAGGAAGCAAAAGTAAACTAACATATTCCCAGTTCTGTTGGCATCACTGATGAAAATGTCTATGATGCTTATGATGATCCAAAAGAAATCAGAAGCAAAAGCATGTTGGCCTGTGTTGTATAAGAGACTGTGTATAACAGGAGGATGGGACACAGGCAGCCCGTGTTTGCCAATCGAGAAGAACAAAGCTTGGAGGGGGGAATGTTTTACAGCTCTGAAGCCTGCTGCAGTTGGTGGAGACTAAAAGATGAGCATTAAAAATATTTTCACACTCAGAACTTGCTTTTACCATTTATCTGCTAGTAATGGTTGAATTACTTACTACATTAAAATTTATTTCTTAAGGAAGATTAGAAGCATAAACCTTTCTCTCTGTAGATTAGAGTAAAATGGGGTTTGCGACATATTTATAAAATTGGTACTAAGAAGATTTATTCGTGTATCCTTTAATCTTTACTCTCATGGAGCATATCAAATACTTTTCCAAAGCCTAAAACTCAGAAGCCTGGTGGGGGGTTTGAGCACACATGTCTTCTTGTGGAAATAGTAAAGCCCTCTCTGTGAGATACAGGCAGTCCACATGCTGCACACTAGGTAGAGGACCTTAAAAATGACCAAGCAAGCTGAAAACTTGCAGAGAGATTTTAATAATCAATGGGGAAGAGTTGCATCTGACCTGTAAACTTTTAAATTTGTTTTTACAAATCACTGAAATTCTCTACCTGATTGTTATACATATGTTGGAAAAGGGATGACTAGTAAACCTGGTATTTTTTAGTGCACTGTAATTTTTACCCTAGAGACCCTAAAGGATTGAAGTTTCATTGCTTTGTAAAAATATCTTATTAGACTAGTTTGAACAATGCTTGGCATTTCTGTTTATAAAACAGAACATACACATTTACTTTCTCTGCTGAATTGCCCTACCCTTTTATAAGTTTGGAGCTCTTGGTGACATTTTATCCTTCATAGTTTCAATGTTTCAAAGGATCTGTAAGACTTCCTTTGCTGTGAAATATTTTGCCAGTGTCACTTCCTCTAGGACATCATCTTTTTTATCATGATCAATTTCTTCAATTATGTTGATAGCTTTGTCTTCAACAAATTTCTCTGGCTACAGATCTTGAGTCTCTTTAACCAAAAATGTCAATGTGTTTACACTCTCTCTGTAACCGTTATGCTATTTCTTCTCTAATATGGTTATGTTCCATTCACATTTTACTTCAGATGTTATCACTTTTTCTCTCTTTGCTTCACTTTCATCTTTGTTAGTCAATTTCCTCTTTCAGTTGTCCATTTTTGCAAAGCATATGGGTTTATCACTAGAGGACAGAAGCCAGCAGAACTATATGCTTTGTCATCTGTGTGTGCACCTCGGAAGAAGTGCTAAGACTGGTCACTAATATTTGCATAGTAACTCCTTAACTGAACAGCTGAGAACAAAGTTCATGCTGTGTAACTGTACAAACTATATATCATCCGCAGTCCTTACACTATGGTAACTGAAATTTAAATTATGTTTTTGGGAACCTGATATTTTTTAACCAATCCACGGTAACTAAAATGTATATATATCAAAAAGGTGCAAGTGAGTCTTGCCTGTATAGATAATGTGTTGCTGAGTTACATGGTTTAAGATGCTTTAAACCTCAAGAATAAGATCTTTTTTGTTTCTTTCTCACAAAGCAAAATATTGGGCTGATCAATGGTGTAGCAGAAGCACGCCACTCTGTTATGCTAGAGTCATGTGGAAGATCAGGGTTCAGGACAATTTGTACACACTGGGTGCCCATGTGAGTAACTGGGATCCTGACTGGCTGGAAAAGCTAGGGGATAATCGTAGCATGAGATCCTGATGCAGGTGCCTCTCTCTTTCTCTCTCTCTCTGAAATAATAAGTAAATAAGCTTAAATTTAAAAAATGAATATTAGTAGTTTACAGGAGATATTTTGTTTTACCCGCTAGTATACTTGTGTTGATTTGCTTGAACAGGGCATTGATACTTCTCTTAGTTACTAAAATGATTAGGGAAAAACTGCAGACTACATGAAACTTGGCCTTTGAGATTATCTAAGGGTTCCTTTGGGGTCAAAGATTACATTTTAGTTTCACACCTTATGACTTAACATTACCGATTCATTTGTCTAAGTGATGGATGAAGATGGAGGATTTATTCCTAATGAACTACACCAATAAGAAAATGCTAAGTTACTTTGAGTGATCTGTCCTTCACTGGTCATTCGGACAACGTCAAGCTCATTTCAGTCAAGGGAAGAAGTCCTTTTTTGATATATTGCTTGTTAACCACAGAAGTGGGAGAGTGAGAGTCAGATTTCAGGGTATATTTTATTCAATCAGATAAGCACATTTAATAATTTGTTTCCTTGTTTGAGAAATATTTCTCTTTCTATTGTGGCTGCCAGTTATTAAAATTGGAGTTATTTTTTCCCATTTTCCATTCATAATAGAGTATATCCATGCACACACATGTGCACAAAAAGAAAGAGAGAGAAGCACCCTCCACCGGGCTCAGTCACACCATAATCCCCTTTCTCTAGTCTTCCATCTCTCCAGGATTCTGGGCAAATGCATACACACTCAGCACGTTTTCAGGCAGACATGGCCAGAGACTTGATCTGCAGTCAGCATGTGGTTTCCAGTTTGCAGTCAGTCTAGTAAGGCTACCCACTGCACCACAGAGGCTGGGCATAGAATAAAAGTTCTTTGATACCTTGTACATGCAAAATGCATACTGACAAGTTTAAGTTTCCGAAACTTATTTGTTAACATTGTTTATACGTGACAAAATTCTTTTTATAACACATCTTCTATAAAGACTTGAACTTTCCAGTTCATATGATAATATTCTACATACATTCAAAAATAGTAGCTGCATGTTAAGTATTTATGTTTCCTTTTATTTGCATGTATTTGCTGTTGTTTTTACAGAGTATTCAATATGATATTGCTCCACATAAAGGTGATAAAGTCCTAATATTCTCAGGCAATAGTTACAGATCACTGTTTTGATTGCTTTTATACTGAAAATATTTCCCTCAGAAGCTACTTTAAATTATTGATGTAGGGGAGAAGGGAAAAAATACTGGTACAAAACCTCAGAGAATAATTTTTTTTACTTTAAAGGAAAACATAGAGAGTGAAATTTTCTGGGTTTTGATCCTTAACATTAGTATATATTTTAATATTTTAATAAGACTTACATCTTCTAATCAGTGAATGAATCCCTAGTGTAAGATTTTTTTTTAATAGGTTTTTGCTACAGGGCATGTGTGCTCACCAGAAAGACAGAGAGAGACAGAGAGACAGAGAGACAGAAAGCGAGAAATCACCCCCCAGAGGGGAAGGCCATGCTGCAATCCCTTCTCCTCCATTCTCCTTGGGATCTTGGGCATGCACGCACACGCACCCAGCATGAGTTTAAGTCACCGGGTCCTGGACTTGAACCACAGTTGACTACATGGGAGTCCAGCGACATAGCTATTACACTAATTGCTGGTCCCTCCCTAGTGTAAGATTAAATGACAACATATACCAGTAACTAAAGGGGCAAATGAGGTATTCAGAAACTTTTCTTCCATCTCCTATACTTAGAGGTAATTTACATGGACAAAAAATTAAAACAGACTAAAATCCTCCTTTAAGCTCCATTGTTAACCCATTTTAAAATGAGAGTTCTCAGAACCTATTAATCAATTTAGTTGAGGTATGTTTCTGCCTTGAATCTCATAAAGGAGAATTCCAGAACAGCCCTCTCTGGTGTTTCATGGATGCAGTTACAGGACGTCTTGTAGTAATGAGATGAATACTCAGACATGTTCCACTTAAAGGGTCCTTGGTGCTCTGTGCTCATTTTCCTGACCATTTTCTTGCCAATTTTTTTCTTATTGCAAAGTAAACAACACTCTCAATAGAAAAACTTTTAGAAATTAAAAAAAAAAATACTGGGCTCATGAAGTCTCATAAGTATACTTAGTAATTCAGAACTGATTCTTTTCCTTTAATTCTCAGTTTATGCATTATTTTAAACAGTCATAGTTCCTTTTCCCAGATGAAGGCTGTTCCAAATTAATATATAGACCCTCTCTTCTTAATAATGCCAGTGACACAACTTTCTGTTGCTCTCTCTAATTACTTATTTAAGGCTGATATGAGAATGCCTCCCTCCAGACATCACCAAACGTACCTAACCCAGTTATGTTTCCAGACTGACTTTTTGTTATTGTAACATGATTAAAATACCACATTAATTATGCAAAACTCTATAAAATGGAATTCAACAGAGATAATAAATGCATATTAATAATACATAAGTTATTAATCTGTATATTTGGTTGAATGAGATGCAGAATATATCTTCAATTCATAGAGGTTAACTGTACTTTTTAAACAGCTGTTTAAAAAAATATCTTATCCAGCTTAAAAAAAAAAAAGCAACACTTTTTTGGTGGATTAACCAGAATTCAAGATTATTTCTATTAACTTTATACAACCATCATAATAAAATTTGAATAACTGGGGACCATCAGGTGGTGACTAAGAAGCTGGAAACTCTCACATGGCTGACCACGGCTCGAATCCTGGACCTGATGGTTTGCTTTCTCACTTTCTCTCTCTCTCTGTCTCTCTCTGGTCAAATAAAATGAATGAATGAATAAATAAACTCAAATAAACAATTATTTTTAAAAATTTGAATAATCGTTTGAAAAACAGAAATATTCTGCTTTTTAAAGAATTTGAGCTTTTATTTATCAAAGAACAAGTATACTAGTAATCAGTATTAGAAGAGATAGTACCAAAAGTTTGCTGTAAGTTTTTGTTTAAATCTAACAGTGTAAAATATTTTCAGTGTGTTTATTTAGTAGTTCGTACACAGGTAGAGCTGTGAGCACAGGCAAAAATACATTTTTAAAGTCTTGAAAGCATTTGATTTATTTTGTTAGTATTTTAAAAATTATCTTTATTCATGAGCGAGAGCCTATGTGAGTGCGTGTGTGTGCACACACACGCATTCATGCACTTGATCTCTCAATGGGGTCTCCTAACACTGATACTGTGTCTTAAGCCTTCAACACTTGGACCCATTCCCAGTGTATTTTCATGGATGCAGTTACAGGACGTCTTGTAACTTGCACAATCTGAATCCACATTCAGCCATGTGGCTTCCAGCACTAAAGTTTGGTACCCTACTCCCTCTACCACTAAGACAGGGCTATATTTCATTAATGCTATTTTTAATTGACAAATCACCATTGTATAAGTTTGGAAGGTACAATGTGATTTTTGATATTGGTAGATTTTTGAACAACATGGGAATGATTCTAACTATTGAAGTCCCAATGTTGTGTGTAGATACGTAATGAGATTTTTTAGTCGATATGATGTTTGAGGAAAAATATAAAATTCTAAATGAGGAATAACAAAATATAAAGAGATAAATAATTGGTATGATTTTGATTGGCAAATTTAACCATAACTCAGGTGAGTGTATGGGAACTGCATTATATCTTCTCAGAGATCAAGCAAAACCAGTCATTACAGAAAGTGGCCAAGACCTGGAGGTAACCTAAATGTCCACAAATGGATGAATAGATGAAGGAAATGTGGCATTTTTATACAGTTAAATATTATCAGCCTTAAACGAGATGGAAATTCTGACATTTCTGACAAAATGGATGAAACTAAAGGACATTATGCTAAGTGAAATAAACCAGACACAGAAAGAAAAATACAAAACTATATAATTTCACTAATGTGTGGTGTCCCAAAAAGTCAAATTTCAGTAAGTACAGGGTAGGATGGTGATTGCCAGCAGCTGGAGTGGGGGCGATGTATAGAGTGATTTGAAGGGCATAAAGTTTTAATTATGCAAGATGGTGAAGTTCTGTAGATCTACTGCACGGCACAGTTGCTATAGTTAGCAAATATTCTTTACTAGAAAGTATAACTAAGGACCAGCAGATGGTGTAATGGTTATGTCGCTGGACTCCCATGTAGTTGACAGACGTTCAAGTCCCAGACCTGGTGAATTGAAATTCACACCAGGGATGTGTGCATGCATGCCCAGGATCCTGAGAAGAGTATGGAGAAGAAGGTTTTGCAGTGGTCATCCCCCACCAGAGGGTAATTTCTTGCTTTTTGTATCTCCACTGAGTGTGCATGCCCTATAGCCAAAATCTTTCTCTAAAAATTGTATTACTTAAAAGTATGCTAAGTTAGTAGATCTTAACTTTTTAAACCTGGATTCAAACTGTCTGTACATTTACAACTCTGTGACCTTGGGCAGTTTAACCTCATTTAGCCTCAATATCATCATTTGTGAAATGGAATTTATAATACTCTCCTCATAGGAAGGAGCATTTAATAAGATCATATGAGGAAAATGCCCAGAAAGTATCTTCTAAACTTACCTGTTACCACTTATGTGATATTGTCAAAATCGAAGTTCCATCTGAGTCATTTAAAACAGGCCATTGTTCTTGCCTACACTTAGTTTCATACACCGGTAATGGGAATGCAGGTCGGGGCAGCTCTCGTGGACAACAATTTGGAAATAGCTATCAATAACTGAAGTGCCCGTTTCCTTTGATCCAACAGCCATGCACCAGGGAATTTACCTATCACTAGCTAGTGACAAATGTGTTATCGTATCCATGCCTCAGGATGTTTGCTACCGCATTTTTGTAATGGCAAAATAAGGGACCAACTTAAATGTCCATCAATAAATGAGTAAGTAAATTATCATAAACCCCACTATGGGGCTTGTCACAATGGGGAAAAAATGTATTTACTTCTTATGATAGGAAGAGACAGAGAGAGAGACAGAAAGCGAGAAACACAAGCACTCCTCACAGTGTGAGGGGCCTAAAATGGCGTGATGAGGAATGTGTACTTTTTCTAATGAAATCACACTGGAAAGTGCTTAGACTATTAGACAGAAATACCATATATTGGGTCATTGGAAAAGTCAACCCAGTAGATATAGTCCTAAATCGTAATGGAGTTCACAACCGAGCAGATGAGACAAAAAAAAAAAAAAAAATTGGTGTTAAGGTAAAATGTTTATGAAATGGTGGTAGGTACACAGGAAAAAAGGAGTGCCAGGGAACCAGCAGTTAGCGTAATGGCTATGTCGCTGGACTCCCAAGTAGTCGACCGCGGTTCGCGTCCCGGACCTGGTGGCTTAAAACTCACGCTGGACATGTGTACGTGTGTGCCCAAGATCCCGAGAAGAGAATGGAGGAGAAGGGATTGCGGCGTGGCCAGTCCCCCTGGGGGGTGATTTCTCGCTTTCTGTCTCTATGTCTCTCTCAGTCTGTCTTGCGAGCGCACGCACCCTATAGCGAAAAACCTCTCCAAAAAAAAAAAAAAAACAGGGGGCCCGAAGAAGCGGGGGAGAGACCAAAAAAAAAAAAAAAAGGAGTGCCAAGGAGACGAGGAGAGTGATCGCTCTTTTAAGTCTAGTGGTAAGGAACACTTCATTAATATGAAGGCTGAAAAAACACACAACAAACAAGTGGAAATAGAGGAAGGAGGCCCGAAGGTATCTGAGAGCAGGTGACCACAGAGGTCAGGAGTTTGGGAGCAAAGTCCAAGGAGGATCAAGAAACAATTCCAGAGATTAATGCGTTATGTTGATTGTGGAGTGGGAGCAGGTATTTTTAAGATGGTGCATAAAATTAAAGGTCATTTTTTGAATAGAGAAGTGATAGGATCCTGCTTCGATCTTTGTTCTGTTGACTCTCATGAATAGACTGAAGGAGAGCAAGTTCAGAAACAAGACAACCTCATGTGAGGCCCTTCCAACATCAAGCAA
Organism: Tupaia belangeri chinensis; assembly: GCF_000334495.1. Taxonomy (NCBI): domain Eukaryota; kingdom Metazoa; phylum Chordata; class Mammalia; order Scandentia; family Tupaiidae; genus Tupaia; species Tupaia belangeri. The sequence continues at coordinate 1,152,651 of NW_006160180.1, read as the reverse complement.
GAAAGATTAGCAATGGATGTTGGATATATTAATCAGACAAAAATTATATATTAAAAACTGCGGCTCTGTCCTTGTACATATTTACTTCTCAAAGTTTGGTGCAATGGTAATAAACTTATCTGCTCTGTAACCTCAAATAGAAAAATTAAACTCTATCTTGTACATATGTCAGGTGGAGCTGATGTGCAACCATCAATAAATGTGATGCACTATCATTCTTCTTCTGGTAGTCTTCAGAAAAAAAAAAACCTTTGTGTCATGATATTATATGATAATTTTTATTAATAGTTTTCATAAAATTTGAAGAGGAGGTCCAGTCAGTGGTGGTGGGTAGGCAGTTGGCTCCTACATGGCTGATGGCCCAGTTCAAGTCTCAGCCCCTGTTACTGCAAAAAACATGCCAGGCATTATGAATACATGCTCCAAAATCCTGAAAGGAGAAATGGAGGAGAAGGGGTTGTGGTGGGACCATCCGCTATGGTAGTGGAGAGGGTATGCTTTCTCTTTCTCTCTTTCTAATAAGCACATTATGTGCCCTCTAGTAAATTAAAAAAAAAAATGGAGAAGACTGCAGATGCTGATTCATCTGTCAGAAATGCTATCTCTTCCTCACAGTTTAGCTCTCAGTTTAAATAACACTTTGGATGAGATGACTTTCCTGACGGAGCATCCTTATCACGAATGTCCATATTATCACTTTGCGCTCCCATATCCCTCTCTCTGTTGCCTGCCGTTACACCTGTCTTTGTTGCTCTGCTGATTTATACTTCTGTCTTCTCTTTAGCTCAGTACTCTCTATACTGGATGCGATTTCTTCGGCTGCTTCCTTATACAGCTATTTGATATCCTGCCTAATGATGCCTGTTTATAGTTATGCATGTATTGAAAGGCATAGCTTCTAAATTTACCAAAACTTTCTCATTCTCACAAATTCAGATGGCGTGCTATGCTACATCTCCACATGTATATAAACTCTCTTCCAAGAGGATATTTACATTTATTTCTGTCTATAAGAGATTTGTGGGCTAGTAGGTGGTATAGTGGTTACGGCACTGGACCCCCACATGACAGACCATAGTTTGTGTCCTGGACACAGTGGCTTGATACTCATGCTGCACATGCCCCAAATCCCAAGAGGAGAATGGAGATGGGAATCTGACTTGGCCATCCACCCTGGGGGGTAATTTCTTACTTTCCCTTTCTCTGTCTCTCCACTGAGCACATGTGCTCTATAGCTAAACCTCTCTCTTAAAAAGAAAAAGAGAGAAATGGATAAAATAATTTGGAACTGAAATAATGAAAGTAAAGTACTCAGGATAGTCTTTGACTCATAGAAAGTCATGACTTTTTTTTTAACTCACACATTATTGCTTAGTGACTATACCTGTCATTTCTTTTTGAAATGATTGGAAGGATGGATGATAAGCATACTGACTTATTTTAGCTTATTTTAATTTTTATTCAATTTAAAAATTAAAAATTGGATTTTATTCAATTGTAAAAATAGATTTATTAATACATCAATATAATTTTCTTCCAGTATTTTCTTATCAAATTCTTCTGATTTCTACATTTATATATATGTTTAATAAAATTATCCACATAATAGAAGTGTTGCAGTCTTGACATACTTTGGCATACCAGTATTTTTATTATTATAACTAGTGTCATTTATTTATTATTGTGACTATTGTCATAAATTTAAAATTTATTTATTTTAAGAATATTTTTTGATTGCCAGAAAGCATGCATTCACCAGAGAAGATCAGAGAAACAGAGAGAGAGAGGGAGAAAAATCACCCAACCATACTCCATTAGGGCATGGTCGTGCCGCAATCCCTTCTACTCCATTTCCCATCCTGTTGAAATTTTGGTCATGTGTGTACACAAGCCCTTCATGTCTTTTTCTCTTTCTTTCTTTCTTTCTTTCTTTCTTTCTTTCTTTCTTTCTTTCTTTCTTTCTTTCTTTCTCTCTCTCTCTCTCTCTCTCTCTCTCTCT
>NW_006160180.1:1149131-1150541 GCF_000334495.1 Tupaia belangeri chinensis | reverse complement strand
TCTTTCTTTCTTTCTTTCTTTCTTTTTTTCTTTCTTTCTTTCTCTCTCTCTCTCTCTCTTTCTTTCTTTCTTTTTTTCCTTTCTTCCTTCCTCTTTTTTTTTCTCTCTCTCACATTCCCTTTCATCCTTCCTTTCTTTTTTTTTCTTTTACAGAGATTTTTTTCTATAGGGCATGTGTGCTTGTCTGCTGGAGAGACAGAGAGACAGAAAGTGAGATCACACCCCAGGGGTGGATGGCCACATCCCAATCCCTCCTCCTGCATTCTCCTCTCAGGACTTTAGAAACAAGCTTCCAGGCCTAGGACTCGAACCATGGTCAACTACATGAGAGTCTAGTGACATAACCATTATGCCATCTGCTGGTCTCACTCTGCATGTTTTTCAAGCTACCAAGACAGGAATTGGAACAGCAGTCAGTTACATGGGATCCAGATCCTCTAAGCACTAGGCCATGGACCTAGTCCTATTACTTCTAAATAAATAAATAAGCAAAGTAAAAAACAACAACAACAACAAAAAACTTGGAACAATTCTAACTGGTATTGTCAAATGAAAGGCTTTATTCTTGCTAATAGGGAAAATGATGAATATTCTTACTCTTTGTTTTCTTCATCTAATTGGATTATTTGTAATAATATAGGACAAAGGACACAGAAGTGAGACATGATAGAACTTCAGCTTCATATGAGAAGAGATGGAGAGCTGACCCTGTGGCCATATGGTTAAAGGAGCCAGATTCCACATGGCCCACCATACAATTTAATCTCAACCTAGGTGGCTTGAAAAACATGCCAGACACATGTGTGTACATGCTCCAAAAACCAACATGATAGAGAAATGGAGGTGAAAGAATTGAGACATGACCACATCTCATTAGGGGCTGCTTTCTCTTTCCACTTGCCTCTGTCTCTGTCTCTCTGACTGCCCTTTGGTAATAAAATAAAGGAAGAAGAAAGAGGGAAAATTTTAGTTAACTGTCAAAAAAGTGCCTATCATCATTAAAATATGAATGTGACCGATTCCTCAGCACCTCCAGGAGGAAAGAATTATTGTTAGAAAGAAATAAGATTTGGAACTGACAAGGCAAGTTTAAAATCCTAGATTTCTCACTCTTTTCCCTTATAAAACCAGACTTTAAAAATAATATTTGCTTCTTTAAAACAATCAATCAGGGGGAACCAGCAGTTAGCGTAATGGCTATATCGCTGGACTCCCACGTAGTCGACCGCGGTTCGTGTCCCGGACCCAGTGGCTTAAAACTCACGCCGGGCACGTGTGCGTGCGTGCCCAAGATCCCGAGAGGAGAATGGAGGAGAAGGGATTGCAGCGTGACCATCCCCCCTGGGGGGTGATTTCTCACTTTCTGTCTCTATGTCTCTCTCTGTCTGTCTGGCGAGTACACGCGCCCTA
>NW_006160180.1:1133446-1149100 GCF_000334495.1 Tupaia belangeri chinensis | reverse complement strand
AAACCCTCCAAAAAAAAAAAAAAAAAAAAAAAACCAATCAATCAGGGACCAGCAGTTAGCATAATGACTATGTTGCTGAATTCTCATGTAGTCGACCATGGTTCAAGTCCCAGACTTGGTGGCTTAAACTCACACTGGGTGCGTGTGAGTGCGTGCCCAAGATCTCAAGAGAATGGAGGAGAAGGGGTTGTGGCATGGCCATCCCTCCGGGGGGGTAATTTCTCACTTTCTATCTCTCTGTCTTTCTCTGTCTTTCTGGTGAGCGCACACGCTTTATAGTGAAAACCTCTCAAAAAAATTAATCAAGTTAAGTTTAATGTTACACAGTATAAGAAAACTATAAATTTTGTTGTAGAAAAAAAGAAGAATAGAAGGGAATGCCCTAGAATGCTCTATATCCTACTCAGTGAGCCTTAATAAAAAGCTACATCTGTCCACTTTTTGTTTATGTTGAATCATACTATTCCCAGTTTCTTTCTTTTTCTTTATTTCCTCCTTTCATAACTGACCTAAATAACCTTCCTCTTTATGCACCTACAAGAACAATAATCTTGTTCCCCAAAGAAAACAAATGTACTGGATTTAGGAGGCCTGAGAAGTTTAGAGCAAAGCAAACTATTTTAAAAGAAACAAAGGAATATTGAAAATGATAGATGTAGGTGGATTATATTCCTTGGTGTCCTGAAATAGTTTCATCATTTGACAATCTACTCCTATGCATTGTATTTGAAATCAGAAGTTGCATTGTTTTTCCTTGTCTGTATCACACTAATACACTAAAGGAATGCAAACAGAAGTTCACGTGACAATGGATCCATTTTCCATTGGGAAGACATTTGGCACCTAAAAATTGACTACACTTAAAAAGACTAAATTCTGTTTCCAGTTCAGTTTTACAGTGTCTGATAAGGTAACTAGAAATTCTCCAGTGTTTAAGAATAAACTAACATGTGGAGAAAAATGGTTCCTATAAAGAGATTTTATTTTCTCATTTTTCTAGGGAAAAAGATTCTTTTGCATATTAACATGAATGATTCTGTATGCTTATATAATTATTTTTTACTACACTTTATCCTTCAAAGTCTTTTTCTCATTTTTTTTTTTTTGGACTTAGATCTTTACAGTTGAATACAGTCGTTCTGTAGTACTTGTCCTGAGTGTCCTTCTCTTAGATAACAGTATAAATGAAACTACCTCTTGAACAGTACTTCAAGAAATAAAAATCCTCTTAGATTGGGTTCAAGACAAAATTATTTAATATTTAATTTGACTCCATAACCTTTACTTATTATGAAAAATATATAGACGATAGCTAGAGCAGGATCCTATTTCATTGTAGTGTCCTCAACGGCGCCTCTCACGCTATGATACTCTGCCCTGGCCTTCCCAACCAGTGAGGATCTTGGGTGTACACAGCTGGCAAGTACAAGTCTTCCAATGCACTGGATTGACAATCTTTCATACAGATTGGGCATCACTCCAGTAGTTTTACCTCTGCATCACCTAGCCAGCCCATAGTAGCTATTTCTAACAAATTCCACACTTATTTTCAATTTAAGTGTCTACTCATGTAATATTACATAATGGAACACATGTTGCCTTTAGAAATTTTGGAATATTTACTATCATGCTGCATCTATGTTTAAAAATTATATTATGTAAGAAAATGCTTTTTTGTCACTTGGGTTCCAGTATGCAGAATCTCATGCTTTACTATCAGCAATTTGGAATTGATAATGAAATATGGATAGCAGAGGATACCAGTAATATCTTTTTGGGCCAGCAGGTCATGTAGTGGTTAAGGCACTAGACTCCCTCGTGGCTGACCATGGTTTGAGTCCTGGACCTGGTAGCTTGGAATCATGACAGGTGCTTGTACATGCATGCCCAAAATTCCAAGTGGAGACTGGAGTAGAAGGGATTGCACCGTGAGGGGTGATTTCTCACTTTTCCTCTCTCGTCTTTCTCCAGAGAGTGCACATGCCCTATAGCAAAAACCTAAATACATAAATAAATAAATAAATAAAGTAGTATTTTTGTTTATCCATCACCATCACATGGTTCATGATAACACTTTGTAAGAAAGACAGATTAACAGGAAAAAAAGTCTAATGAATTTATTTAACCAATTTTACTTGCTATAGGACCTTTGAGAAATGAAAACTCAAAGGCAAAGTTGGATATATTTTAGGACATTTGTGTAGAAGTGTGACTGAAGGACAAAGGAATATTATCTAATGGTAATAAAGTGTAGAGCAGAGGAAACTCAACAGCAAGACCTGTTTGTTCAGATTTTTCTGTCTCTATGTCTTTATTACTGGGTCAGGACACTTCCGGAATAAAGGCCTTATCGCCTACTTTATCAGGGAATATATGTCAGATAATTCTTTTCAAAGGCTCAGGGGTAAAAGGTGGGCAAAGGTTAGAGAATGACCTTTGCTTTTGCAGTTTTCTCAGTTTCCTTCATTCTAAAATAATGAGTTTTAAGGTGCCATATTTCAGAATATTGTGTTCTGAGCCCCTGCAACATATACTTAGAGGTACAGTCACTTTTAGTTTGCTCAGAGACATCTCTTAATGATCTGAGATCTCCTTAATACAAAATTCTACAGTTTTCAGTAGGGACTCAAGTATAACTTTCTAACTTTTCATACTAGAACTTTTATAGGTTAACAAAGATTGATGAGGTGTTAGAAGAAAAACGACACAATTTAATTTAGTGAACTTTAATTGAGCAAAAATGACTGGAATGGGGCAGCTCCCAGAATGACTTCCAAGGAATTCCAGGTGGTGTGACATTTAGAAAGCAGGGAAAGTGACAAACAATAAAGAAAGTAAGGGATGAGATAGAGAAATAATTGGATTGGTCACAGCTTGTTGTTAGCCTGCCTGAGCACAGTGTAAAGGGTAGGTTTTCTGTAATTGACAGAAGCACAACTACTGTGATTGGCTGTAACTTTGCAACCAGGAAGGAACCAGTCTTCCAAGCTGGGTTGTGGTTTGCTTATGGAACTGAAACAGGAGTATGAAGGCCTTTTCAGGACAGTAAAGTTTAGCAGAGGTAATAGGGTGTCAATGACTATTAAGCACTAAATCTGTAAAGAACAAAGAGCTTTGTCTGGAGGTTAGGGATTGCAAGCCAGGATGTAGAGATTTTGGTAGACCTGAAAAAGTGTTCTAAGGAGTTGAGCAGAAGAGGATGTATTTCTGTTGGGTCATGGGAAAAGTCATGATGCATTTTTGCATAGAAAAATACATCATGACTTTTCAAACCATGACCCAGTAGGCAGAGAAAGGCTGAAGAAAGCATGAACAAAGTACGAACAGCATATTAGTCATTTCAAAAGCTACTTTCATTGTAAGAGTGGACTTTCCTTTTGCAGTGACTTGATAGAATCACTAGAATCTCCTATTTTCAGGAAAAACTGCTCTGTTTTAGGATCTGTTTCTAAAAGTTTCACATTAATGCTGTGTCATATAGCATGACTCTATTTCAAGCCGATGTGTTGGTATCTAGTATAGAAGCTTAGTCCAAAGCAATAGCCTTCTATAATTTTTATCTAACATACAGTATTGAATTATATGTTGTCTTAAGTATTCTTTTCATGTTAGTTTACTTTTTCTGACATATTTTAAAACTTCTTTGTTTCTATTTATCATTTTAATTGCTACCGGGTGTATATACCCCAGAGAGAGAGAAATGGAGAGAGAGAGAGAGAGAGAGAGAGACAGAAAGAAAGCAATCCGTATGGAGTGTGATCAGGCTATACACTCCTTCTCCATTTCTCCATCTTCTCAGGATTTTGGACACACACAGACCCCTAGTGTTTCACAGGCTGCCCAGAACTAGAGCCACAGTTGGCCATTTGGGATTCAGCTCCCTTACACATTGTGCTACAGTGCCTGCCTGCATTTTGATAAGTTTGTATTCTATTTCTATTGGAAAACATATTAAAAGGATGTTTGCTGGGCAAATCTAAAAATTTAGCTTTGATTTATACTACCAAGTTATTTTTTTTTACCACTGTATGTATTTATATATGTGGGATATCCAAATAGTTCATGAGAAATGTGTATTATGAAACCTATGCAAACATTATATATTTATGTATGTGGGATCTTCAGTTTGTGAAAAATGTGTATTATGAAATCTATGCAAAATTTTTAAAAATTTTTGCACCAAAATAACTTGTACTTTAATTCTACTTTCAAAGAACTTTTTTGAAACCCTGTCTCATACTTTTACCAAAGATTTTTCAAGGGTAGAAAGTACTTATCAACATTAAATTCCTACAATTTTACCAAGCATGAAACAAGGAAAAGAGACCTCTCCACTATTAAATGCACTCATTCTATCATCATTAAATAATTTGACTCTTGTTTTATCAGTTATTCCTAGAGGTTGATCAGGAAGAGTTGACTTTTTTAAAAGAGAAAAATTGCTGATAAGAAAGTATCTTGTCTTGGGACTGTAATGGCTATGTCGCTGGACTCCCATGTAGTTGACTGAGGTTCAAGTCCCAGACCCGGTGGCTTAAACTCACACTGGGCACATGTGTGTGTGTGTGCAAGATCCCGAGAAGAGAATGGAGGAGAAGGGATTGCGGCATGGCCATCCCCCCAGGGGGGTGATTTCTTGCTTTCTGTCTCTCTGTCTCTCTCTGTCTTTCTGGCGAGTGCACGCGCCCTATAGCAAAAACCTCTCCAAAAACCCCTTAAAGAAAAACCCCCCCAAAAAAAAAAAAAAAAAAAAAAAAGAAAGAAAGAAAGAAAGAAGTGAAGAAAGAAGTACCTTGTCTTTAGGAAGCTAGCAGGAATAAATATGCAAATCTGAGTGTTCAGATTATTTGTCTCCATTTGCTAGGATGACATTTTGTGAACATTTATGTCAGACTAACTAGGGTCTGATAAAAATATAGACAACTGCTCTAGACACTCTGAATTAAAATCTCTGAAAGGTAACAACAAAGATTCTGCATTTTAACATTGCCTATATAAAAACTATAATTTGAATACCAATGCTTTGGGAAAAAAAATAAAGAGAACTAATTTGTATGTACTTATTAGGTTACATTCAAGAGCTAAATTGAACAAATAATTAGAAAGACCTAACACTGATCACAGTGTCTTTTTTTTTTTTTTGTATTTTTGCTTTGTTTTTTTTTGTAAAAAGAGCTATTAAGATGCATAATTTTCACTGGAAATATACATTAAGACTGAATATAATGATTCTGGGTGTCCTCTGCATAATTTAATCAGTGGCAATTGCAATACTTAGATGAAATTGGAAAAGTTCAACATAAAACAGTTGTTTTGCTTGTTCTGTGTAATCACTATAAAGAAGCACAGCAGGTGGATTACTGAAGCAATTGTGAGCCTAAATAGGAAGGCTTTAAAAATACTCAAGATCGCTTTCACAGACACTGGAAGGTGTTAATCCTTCTCTCACTTAGCAATGAAAGGCTGTCCATGTCTCCTAGAATGAAAGGCTGTCCGTGTTTCTGTACGTTCAGTGTCACTGATTTCAGCTGTTGAAAGAGTTAATTGAACTTTTGTTTGTTTGTTTTTGAAACTGCAAAGGTGAAAGAGCCTCTTTTTCACAGCAGCTGTGCTTGGCAATACTTAACATCAGGTGGAGGTTAAGTCTTATGATAGATGCCTTTAAACATTTTTATAGGTACACACATTCAAAGGGCAAATACCTTTTAATTTAGGCCATCATAAAAAAAAGTAGCAGATGTAGCCTGTACACAGAAAACCGTATCTTATTTAAAATACCTCTTTTGTAATTTAATCTGCATGTATTGCTATGTATTAGTCACAGTGCTCGTGAAAACCAAGCATTCTCCAATGCTTTTTGAAGCATTGTGGATTGTACAACCTCAAGAGAGGAAGGGAAGCTTAATGAACTCTGTCAAAAGAAATTCCCGACCTTTTCCTTGATGTGACACAAAGGATGTCACATCACTCACATACCCAACATATTTCTGTGAATTTACCCCACTTTTGAATATCCCGAGATATTTTTTCTGAGCACCAGAGCAATTAGCACCACAGATTTTTCATCAGTTAATCTGCTTATATCGGTTCCCATTAGTACTGTTTATTCTTAGCCTCCATAAGGATAAAAAAGCAACAATTTAATTAGAGGAAATTTCCTCACAGTAAATAAGTTGTGATCATTTCTTTACCCTAAAGAAATTTTGCGTTCTGCAAAGGGAAGAAAAGAGAAATTCAGAAAGAAAAGAGATGGTCTATTACAGGGTGTGAAAAGTCCTAGTATGAGATCAGGCTGCTCATTTTCAGCGTGGACTAAGAAGGAAGGGAGAGTTAAGCAGCCTTGAAACTGGCCTGATCTTTTGCAGGCAGGATATAATCCTATCGCCCTATGTTTTTTTTATTCATTTTAAAAAATTATTGCTAGATCGTTCATTAAAAATTTTTATTTTTTTAAGGTATTGCAAATCGGAATCATATTTCAAGTTTATTTTCTGTAAGGTGTTATTTTCTCCAGCACTGAAAACCAATGCAGAAAATAACGGCTGACCCTATGTTCCACTTGCTTTTATTTGGGATTTCAGAGGGATTTAGAGAAAAAATACTGCTATCATTTATGATGCTCTCTTCCTCAAAAATTATCTTTTTTTTTTTTAGAAAACGTATTTGTAGTCATTATAGAAATACACTAGAAAATGATTTCTAATATAGCAAATTTTTATGAAAATATAAGTTAAACGCATTTGTGAGCTGCATTACATGTGAAATAAGTGGTTTTATTTGACATTTATTATTATATAAACATTACTATAAAAATATTCCCAACTTTAAAATGTCCAGAAGGGTTTTATGAAAATGTAAGACAGGGCCAGTTGGTGGTGTAGTGGCTAAGATGGCTGGATTCCAAGTGGCCAACTACATGGTCTGAGTCCTGGCTGAGTATTTCATAAAACACACAGGGTGTGAGTGCTTGTGTGCTCAAAATCCCAAAAGGGGATATGGCGGCATCTTTGTATTTCCAGCTTTAAGTACAGTGTATATTCCATGTGGAATGCAAAATTAAATTTTTTGATCATTGCTTTTTAGAAAAAATAACTTTCTTTTCTTTCTTTTTGGAGAGGATTTTGCTATAGGGTGTGTGTGCTCACCAGAAAGACAGAGAGACAGAGAGAGACAGAAAGACAGAAGTCAAGAAATCATCCCCTGGGGGATAGCCATGCCATAATCCCTTCTCCTCCATTCTCTGCTTGGGATCTTGGGCACGTATGTACATGCACCCACCAGGTCCAGGATTCGAACTGTGGTCGACTACATGGGAGTCCAGCAACATAGCCATTACACCAACTTAACTTTCTAGTAAACAATCTTTATATAAAAACCATATTAAAAAAAAAAGCATATCTTAAAACCTCTTTTACCTAAGCCTTGAAGGATATTCTTAAAAATTAAATGAGGTAATATTTGTTAAATATATATTGACTTCATTAATACTCTTGCTTGTGATGTTGCTCTGTATAATTAAAATGCACTTAGCACTCTTTCTGACTTGCCATATTTTCTGCACACTACTATCTTATGTTATTCTAATGTAAAATAAAAATATGCTTTATATATAGGTATTTGGCCAGGAGCTGCTGTCAACAAAATTAGTTTTAACCAAATCAAAATAATAAAGAATATTATGGTCCAGGTGGTGGCACAGTGTGTAACTCAATTAGACCCTCATGGGAAGGTCCTGGGTTGGCATCCTAAGACCTTCCTGAGAATGCTGGACACTGTGTGTGCAAGCTCTTGTTCGAGGCCAGCTGAGAATGAGAATATGGTATGAAGACCTCCTCTCCTCCTCTTTCTCGCATCCTCGATCTCTCTGAATAAGTAAAACAAACTCTAGGGGCAAAAAAGAACTACAGACTTTAATGACTTAAGGATGTCAGATTTTTTTTCCTTTTTTTTAAGAATTATTTTATCTAACTTTACATATTAGTATTATTACTATTTTAATACTTCCAGAGTGAAACATACACTGAGATCTTTAGAGAGAGGAGAGAGAGAGAGAGAGAGAGTGAGAAAACATGGTCAGCCATGTGGAAGTCCAGCACCCTTAATCATCATGCCACCTGCCGGCCCCAGGATCAGATCTTTATTAGATCTAACTAAAGACTTTTCTGCCCAAGGGACCATTGAACTTAAGTCATATACAGACTTATGTACGCTGGATCTTATCTGCAGAGCTATTTATCATTTTTTAATGTTTAAGCATATCGTGCATTAAATTGACTCCCTCATAAGCAACATTCACAACACTGAATTTTTTCCCCCTAAACCAATGACTTACACAGTGCTCCATAGCCAGGCCTTCTCTTATCTGAGACGTTATACATTCTGACATTTTTGTTTTATTGCTGTTGTGTTTTATTGGTTCTGATGATCTTTGTTTAGTCTTAAACATTTTCTTCAAAAAAATTAACAGATTAGAAGAAAACAAAAATTATGTGCTTCAGAGTTGCTACTTTGAGAAGACAAATGATCGCATATTAGTAAAGAATATGCTTTCTAATAGCATAGCTCTGAGTCATGTGAGGCAACTGAGCATTGAAAATCTGGCTAGTGCAAAATGAAATGTGCTCTAAGGAATTTGGAAGCCACAACACAAAAAATGGGACTATCTCCCTAATAATATTTCATATCGATTACAAGTCTAAGTGATGTTATTTTGGATGCATGAGTAAAGAATATCATTTAAATTAATTTTACCTATGGTTAAAAAAATTAAATGATGCCTATTAAGATACTTAAAATCATACCTGCAGCTTCCATGGGCATGATATTAAATTTAATTTGCAAATCGTTTCTTTGCTCATTAACACACATCTTTCCCCCCCCAATTAAATCAAAGGAAAATATAAGAAAGGATGGCTAGAAATAGAAATGAAAATACTACATCTAGAATCTTTAGTTTTAAAAGGAAGGAAAAAGCAGCAAATAACCTTGGTAGTCAGGACAGCCCCAGGTGGTTTTCATGCCTGGTCATTTATTATGCTCAGAAGCAGAGTTCAATACCACTTAGGGTAACAATCCTGCCCAGGATAGAAATTCATGCATTCAATATGGATATGTTGTGTCTGCTCTGAATATAACACTGAAAGGACTTTATAAAGTGCATGTCCTCATAATTTGATTAGGGAAATCTTGTACAATCCTGGATAAACTGTAGTCCAAGTGGACATGCCAAAATTGGTCATACAGGGGAAAAAAATTACTAGAAGTGTAATAATGTAAAAATTAAGTGGCTTATTTACTTTCATGTAATTATATTTATTATTTTTCAGTAGAAAAATATGCTGTTTTAATTTCCATAATTTTAAAGTGCTTTAACATTTAACAGTGTTTTTTTTAAGAAAAGTCTTCATTATCCAGATATTCAGGATTTGTATATATAAAAATACACACACACACACACACACACACAAAGAAATCTTCTGTATATGTGCTTAAAGTTGAAGCACACATTCTTCTGGGTTTTAAAATGGACTGATTCAAATTTAGAGTCCATTTTTTAATGTTTAAGCATATCGTGCATTAAATTGACTCCCTCATAAGCAACATTCACAACACTGAATTTTTTCCCCCTAAACCAATGACTTACACAGTGCTCCATAGCCAGGCCTTCTCTTATCTGAGACGTTATACATTCTGACATTTTTGTTTTATTGCTGTTGTGTTTTATTGGTTCTGATGATCTTTGTTTAGTCTTAAACATTTTCTTCAAAAAAATTAACAGATTAGAAGAAAACAAAAATTATGTGCTTCAGAGTTGCTACTTTGAGAAGACAAATGATCGCATATTAGTAAAGAATATGCTTTCTAATAGCATAGCTCTGAGTCATGTGAGGCAACTGAGCATTGAAAATCTGGCTAGTGCAAAATGAAATGTGCTCTAAGGAATTTGGAAGCCACAACACAAAAAATGGGACTATCTCCCTAATAATATTTCATATCGATTACAAGTCTAAGTGATGTTATTTTGGATGCATGAGTAAAGAATATCATTTAAATTAATTTTACCTATGGTTAAAAAAATTAAATGATGCCTATTAAGATACTTAAAATCATACCTGCAGCTTCCATGGGCATGATATTAAATTTAATTTGCAAATCGTTTCTTTGCTCATTAACACACATCTTTCCCCCCCCAATTAAATCAAAGGAAAATATAAGAAAGGATGGCTAGAAATAGAAATGAAAATACTACATCTAGAATCTTTAGTTTTAAAAGGAAGGAAAAAGCAGCAAATAACCTTGGTAGTCAGGACAGCCCCAGGTGGTTTTCATGCCTGGTCATTTATTATGCTCAGAAGCAGAGTTCAATACCACTTAGGGTAACAATCCTGCCCAGGATAGAAATTCATGCATTCAATATGGATATGTTGTGTCTGCTCTGAATATAACACTGAAAGGACTTTATAAAGTGCATGTCCTCATAATTTGATTAGGGAAATCTTGTACAATCCTGGATAAACTGTAGTCCAAGTGGACATGCCAAAATTGGTCATACAGGGGAAAAAAATTACTAGAAGTGTAATAATGTAAAAATTAAGTGGCTTATTTACTTTCATGTAATTATATTTATTATTTTTCAGTAGAAAAATATGCTGTTTTAATTTCCATAATTTTAAAGTGCTTTAACATTTAACAGCGTTTTTTTTAAGAAAAGTCTTCATTATCCAGATATTCAGGATTTGTATATATAAAAATACACACACACACACACACACACACAAAGAAATCTTCTGTATATGTGCTTAAAGTTGAAGCACACATTCTTCTGGGTTTTAAAATGGACTGATTCAAATTTAGAGGCTGCTTTTTTTTTTTTAAAGAATTATTTAATTTTATTTATTCATTCATTTATTATTTTTAATTTGACCAGAGAGAGACAGAGAGAAAGAGAAACAAAGTGAGAAAGGAAGCTACCAGGTCTGGGACTTGAACTGTGGTCAGCCATGTGGGAGTGTCCAGTGTCTTAACCACCACGCCACCTGCTGGTCCCCAGAGTCTGCTTTTTAATAAGTTCAAGTACTCTACTGAGTTAATAGGCTAAACATGCACAAATATTTGGTTCCTATTTTTATACTGCTCTGAGAAACAATTCTTAACCTTTACATTATTAAGCACACATATTATTTTTTTAAATACGAATTTCTTTTGGTAAGTTTTATATTTACTTTTTCTGAAAGAGAGACAGAGAGAGATAGAGATAGAGAGACAAGCACAGAGTCTTCATGCCATGACCTTCCCCAAGCCTCAACCAGTCTTGTTCAAGGACACACAATATGTGCCTGGTGTGTACAGGGAGGATTTAGGTTGTTAACCTGTTACCATCTCATGTGCATTAAGTATTGTGTGTTATGTTACCATTGCACCACTGCCTGGACCCCAAAATACATTCCTTAAAGTAAGGTTCTTATTGAAAGGAAACACCTACTGTAACATATGACTCTTTTTTTTTTGAGAGGTTTTTGCTATAGGGCGTGTGTGCTTTCCAGACAGAGAGAGAGAGAGACAGAGAGATAGAAAATGAGAAATCACCCCCCAGAGGGGATGGCCATGCCGCAATCCCTTCTCCTCCATTCCCCTCTCGGGATCTTGGGCATGCACGCACACGCACATGGCATGAGTTTAAGCCACTGGGTCGGGACTTGAACAGTGGTCGACTACGTGGGAGTCCCGCGACATAGCCGTTACACTAATGGCTGGTCCCATGTAACATATGACTCTTGCAGTCATATTCTCTAGAAAGTTTGTGTCAGTTTTTACTTTTATCAGCAATGTAGAAAACTATTTTTTTCAAACTATGTCTTTATTAGATTTTAGTCTTTTAAAATATGTATTGGTTTTTGGCCAGCCCAGGGCCTGTTGGCTAAGGCAAATGAATCCCACATGGCCAACTGCACAATTCAACTTCCACCAAAGTGTCTTGAGAAACATGAGTTAGTGCTCTGGTGGCTTGAGAAACATGCATACTTGCCTGAAATCTTAACAAGATAGAAATATGGAGGAGAGGGACCAGGAGGTGGCATAATGGTTATGTCACTAGACTCCACATAGTCAACTTGGTTCAAGCCCCAGACTAGGCAGCTTAAAACTCATGCCAGGCGAGTTCACATGTGTATGCAAAATCCTGAGAGGAGAATGGAGAGAAGGTTGTGGTGTGGCCATCCATCCTGGAAGGGTAATTTATCACCCTTTGTTTCTATGTCTATGTGGTGAGTGCATGTGCCCTATAGTGAAAAAAGAAAGAAATGTGGGGGAGAAAGGATTTTGGAGTTACTACATCCCATTAAGGGGTTCCTTCTTCTGTTCCCTCTTTCTCTCTCCCTATTGAATACATGTGCCCCTGATGAAAAAGAAAAAAAAAAATGTACTAATTTTATTTCCCAACTTAATGACTAAATAGTCTAATTTACATGTGCCTTATAAGCGTTGCCTTAAAATTTTTTTAAATAAAAGTCAAAGTTCCAGTGCCAACTGGTAGCATGAGTTAAGGTGGCTAGGTCCCACATGCCAATTGCATGATTTGTGTCATGGACCTGGAAGCTTGTAAAACACATCAGACCTGTGTGTGTGCATGCCCAAAATCCTGAGAGGAGAATGGAGGAGAAGGGATTGCAGCGTGGCCATCCCCCACTGGTGGGTGCTTTCTCTACTTTACCTTTCTCTGTCCATCTGTCTCTCAATGGTGAACATTCACACCCTGTAGCAACTTAAAAAAATAAAGATTAAAAAGTCAAAGTTCCACCTAAGTAATGAAAAGAGCAAAATTCTTACTTTTCCTAGTAAGTGAATGTGTTTTGGAATTTCAGTAAAACCCTGTTCTGCTGTTGGCAACCATGAGGCTTTGTAATTTCATTTCACCTATTTTAGTCAGTTTCCTTATTTTTTTTAAAGAGGTTTTTTGCCTTAAGGCCCATGCACTCACCAGAAAGAGAGAGAGAGAGAGAGACAGAGACAGTGAGAAGGAAAATGAGAAATCATCCCCCAGGTGGGATGGCCACACCACAGTCCCTTCTCCTCCATTCTCCTCCTGGGATCTTGGGCATGCATGTACATGTGCCTGGAATGAGTTTCAAGCCACCTGGTGTGGGACTTGAAACACAGTTGACCATGTGACGTAACCGCTATGCCACCTGCTGGCCCCCAGTTTCCCCATTTCTAAAGCAATGGTGATGATAGACAATTTTTTTCAGCAGTATTTGTGAAGTTAAAACTTAAAATTGGCTAAAGTTATGGAGGTAAATCATACCACACCATTATGAGGTATATAGCAGAATTTTTAACATTCACATGTTTCTGACATGTATGTAGATGTGATTAATAAACTTCAGTTGATTAATTCTATCAGACTTAGTTTTTTTTTTTTTTAGATGATTTTTGCTATCGAGCAAGTGCACTCGCCAGAAAGAGACAGAAAGCAAGAAATCACCCCCTAGGGGAGATGGCCACGTCGCAATCCCTTCTCCTCCATTCTCCTCTTAGGAACTTGGGCACCCACGCACACGTGCCCGACATAAATTTAAGCCACTAAGTCCAGGACTCAAACCGTGGTCAGCTATATGGGAGTCCAGTGACATAGCCATTATGCTAACTGCTGGTCCCCAGACTTGGTTTTATTAGAGTTGAAGATTAGTTAACATCTGAAACTAAAATATAATTTCAGCTAATTAGAAAGAACTTGTGAAAAAATAATTGCACCTTTAAGTGAAAGATAACTTACTTGTCTGTAGGTTTTATTTTTAAATTACACTAATAAAATAACTTCCTTTTTTTGCAAATGAACAAAGCTAAACTCTTGGAGTGTGCTCTTAAAAAATGCTCAGCTGTTGCATCAGGGTGGGGAAAACGCTTGCTTGTTTTTCTTTTCACTTTGATCTGTCTCCATTTAGTGGGCTTGCAATGAAAGAAAGACTGAATGCATGATTAACATCGTGTAAGCATGCTTCGCTCCAGTTTCCTGACAAGATACCAAATCCTCTGAGTTTTCTGTGAGAAGTAATCCCAAGATCCAATGTCAGCATAATTCCTCCAAGACAGCTTAAATATTTATCATTCTCTCTTAAATCAAGTAATCCTTTTAGTTTGATCAGATTCCATTTTATAGATACACATAAAATATCTATCTGTGTCTTCACATAAACATATAAATGTGTATACACACACACACACACATATACACGCACACACATAAATACACATATACTTTTCCCCCTGGAATACCATAAGGATTGTTGAAGTGTGTGTTATCTGCTGTCTTCACAATACTGTAATGCAATACACAAGAAGGTGTGCAATGTCAACAATTTATATCTTTTGAGTAAATTTAAAACTGAAAAAGAATATATGAGCAGGAGAAACATTTATTATGATTACTAGACTGGAGTCTCAGTAGGCTAGGATTATTGTAAGTAAAATTGATTTTGTCCATGATTTGATTTTAATCTAGTTTAGTGGAATCATATTCTACAAGGAACAGATATTTAATTTAATACATTATGATGAAAAGGCTTCAGTTCACAGAAGTTTAATGCATTTGATATGACAAAAGCACTAACTGATTATTAAGTTTTTAAAATAGTTATTTCTTATTATTTTATTACCTTTAAATAATTTCCTCTGCTTGTAAAATTTGTATTAAATCTAGAAAATAGTTTAGGCTGTTGTACTGGTACTCAGACTGATTGACTCTAAAATGTAGCAATTTAGGAAGAAATAAATAGGATTTTAAATTTGCTGCTTGGGTTGTTTTTTTCTCTGAACTAGAGATTTTTCAGAGAAACCACTTGCCATAGAATGAGTTGGAGCTGTCTAGTTACAAGCTACAGTTGTAAACAAGGGTCTATGGAAACCAATCTCCTGTAATTTTCCAGTCTACTGTTTTCCAATATCAAGGAGTTAGAACACTTGGCGATTTTGAAGATGCTGCTCAGCAGAGGTCTCTAGCACTTCAGCAGTTGGGACCAGATGGGACTGTTTTCAGAGGTTAACTCCAAGGCCAGGAGAACTATCCAAGCAAAGAAAAGAATCAAAGGGGGAAATTCAGTGGGCGTAGTATCATCTTTCTTTTTTCTATTGAGTAATCTATGCAAAAGGTTCTTGTGTTCTTCTCCATTTTTCCTATAGGTTGGGCTCTTCACACTGTATAATATTGTATCAATTTATCATGTTCTGTATAGCTCTGCAACATACTTGCTATACATTTCCAGGTTGGAATACAAAGAATATCTATTTCATATGTGCATCTGTGTGTATAGAGGCTTTTTTCCGCCTTTTCTGTAAATAAGTGATTAAAAACATGTTTTAGCTCTATGCCATTCATTTTCTTCACAGACATTTTGTTGCATAATTGCAAAGCTAACGCTAAACAACTCTGTGCATGCAACATGCATTTTGTTCTTTTTAAAGCAAATAATTAAAAAGTATGTGAGACCTAATGGGCAAATCAGCAGTGTGATGTAGAGGAAAGGAAGGCCACTGCTATGACAGTAGTAGCTTTTTGGCTTTGGAAAGCTTTTTAATTCTATGAGCTTCAGATTCATTTAGTAAGCTAAATGTAACCTTAATAATATCTACCTGTAAGAGTTACTGTGTGTATTAAAATTA
>NW_006160180.1:1124672-1133418 GCF_000334495.1 Tupaia belangeri chinensis | reverse complement strand
GCACCTTGTGAAACTTAGCATGTACTTGGCTCTAATAAATGGTAGCTGCTGCTTCTAATATTTATGCTTCCTGGCTCCCTTGTGGTAGACGGTCCCTTGTGAATGGTATACAATGAATTGTGGGCGGAAGTGAGGTTTATCCCTGCTGGGCTAGAACGTGTAATTGCTTGTGGGAGATTGTCCAGAACGCTATACTTCCCTCTACCATGGCAACCAGCAATGTTACAGGTGGTACCTGCTCCCACAGCTAAGATCCCAAAGTGAGTACAACACAGAACAGAGATACTGGCTTCCTTGTGATGGACTTAAGAGTAAGGAACATATTGCTTTTTGCTTTAGACTATCAAAAAGGTAGGGGTGGGATTGGCATGTGGCATGGTGGTTAAGGGCGCTGGACTTCCATATGGCCAACAGCGGTTCAAGTCCTGAACCTGGCTACTTGCTTGCTCACTTTCCCTCTCTCTCTCTCTCTGTTCCTCTTTGCTCAAACTTAAATAAATATATAAAGTTAAATAAAATATGCTTAAAGAAAGAAAAAAATAAAAAAGAAAGTTAGGGCTCTTTACCATGGGACAATCTAGCCTGTCCTGATTTGTATGACCTTTAGATTGGGATGGTATACTAGTACCATCGTAATGCCACTTCTTTGACTTCACTTACACTTTTTAACATCAAATACTAATCTTGATTAGGAAGCTTTAATGCCTGTTTCCTGGATCGCTTTTCTTCTCTTTGAGCAGAGAGGAAATGAATATATCCTATTGTTCTCAAATGTATTAGGAAAAAAACAAATCTACATCATCAATTTAATTAGGCTGAAGCATGTTTTGCTAATTTCTCCACAATTGTATTAGGACACACATTCCCTCCCAATACTTCTGATTTCAGAATAATTTTCTAATTCACTAGACTGTTGTACAAAATATATCTATGGACAATTTTGCAAGGTAAACAAAACAACAGAAACAGAAATGTTAAGACTGGCACCCCAGATGTTGTTCAGAACACACAATTGTTCATAGTTTCCGATGATTCTCTTTTTCTTCCTTTTCAACATATATCTGCCTCTGCAACTGTGAGCTAACAATATACAATGTGCAATATGCAATCATACGGGGAAATGGTAGGAGATGTGCTTGCCTTTTATATTATCTAAGATGGTTAACATTGTGAAAGAAATCCTGCTTCCTCTGCAAATTTTTTCTTACCAGTCTTGGGAACTGCAAAGAAGGCTTTTCTTTTGTCAGATGACTCTGTAGCATGCTTGTGCCCATTCAGATCAACACTGAAATTTTTTCCTGTGATCTATTGAGGGATTTGGGAACGCAGGTCACAAGCTTAAATGCATTGTGTTTCCGTGTTTAATCTATCTATCTAATCTCTCCAATTTCTTGTCTATGTTTCGCTATCTATTTGGGGCAAATAAGATTGATAGTGGTACCTTGCTTTCCTGTCTCTTGGGGCTGGGTGAAACAGTGGAAGACACATTGCTCAAGCTGAAACAAGGGAGCACTCCTTCGGCCCAGGCCTTATCAGTAATCTTTGACTTCCACCAGCTGGAACCACGAGAGTGCTTCACTCCATCTCCTTCTCCCTTCTCCAGATTCCGGAGTAATGAGAATCCCCCACTGCAACTGCCTGCGAGTCCCGGACTGAGATTACATCAGTTCATTTAGCTGGAGCTTTTCAGGCACTCCTTGGCAGGAATTGATTTCCTTATTTTGGCCCCTTTGCTTTTGGATTCTGCCCAAAGACAGATTCAAGGAAGTGAATTCTGCCCTTAAAAGTTCTGTTTCAGATAATTACCTGAAGATGTCAGTGAATGTAAGGCGGTAGGGAGGTTGTTTTCCTTTATCTGTAAACCCACTATAAACAGGTCTACGATGCCATTTTTTTAAAAAAACAAAAAACAAAAATGTTTTTCTTCTTGAGAGTTTGTTGAGGGATAAGAGACATGAAAAGGAGTGGCAAAGTTATCTGATTTGCCTTTCAAATAGCTTTATGAAAAATATTCTAAAGACAAAAACAGGTCCTGAAATTATTCAGTTAAAAAGCAAATTAAAAAATATGTATTTTTAAACCAATCCTTGCTTCATCATCATGACGTCATTTCAGATATGCCTCTTGCAAAGTCTCAAATCACAGCTTCTTTGCATACAAATGTAGCAATTCTATAAGTATCATATGTAGTGCATACATGTGTACACACACACACACACACACACACACAGATATGACTAGCACATTGTTCTTGCTCTCAAAGACCTAGTTGTTCAGCTGAGACAGTCAAATGAACAGAAAAGATCAGATCTGTTGGTAACTGCTGTGATTCAAAGGATATGATCTTTAGAAGTTCCTCTGAATTGCTTAACCTGGCGTAATGACACTGTAAAGAGCTAGGGAGAAAGAAGTCACCTGTTTGAGAGGAAAGCTTATTTACTTTTGTTTTTACTGCTACTAAACTACACATATCTTTTTTCATATTTCAGCTGACATAATGTAACTTCACAAATGTACCAAAAAAAAAGTAATTGAATTGTAAAAAGTCACTTGTCAGCTATGCAAAAACGTAGCTGTTTTTGGTTCTTTAATTTATTTTTTCTTTAGTTTTCTTTTCTTTTCTTTTTTTTTTTTTTTTTTTTGAGAGTTTTTTGCTATAGGGCATGTGTGCTCACCAGAAAGACAGAGAGAGACAGAGAGACAGAAAGCAAGAAATCACCCCCCAGGGGGGATAGCCACACCACAATCCTTTCTCCTCCATTCTCCTTTCGGGATCTTGGGCACGCACGCACATGCGCCCGGTGTAAATTTAAGCCACCAGGTCCGGTACTCAAACCATGGTCGGCTACATAGGAGTTCAACGACATAGCCATTACACTAACTGCTGATCCCATTTTTTTTTTTTTTTAATTGATGGAAGGCACAATCATTTGCCAGAAAGAGAGAAAGCACTCTTCAATGGGTTGTGTTCATTGCTCATCCTATTTTGGGCATGCACACAGGTACCCAGCTTGTTTTTCAAGCTGCAGAGATTGGGATTTTAACCATAGATGATCATGTAGGATCCAGCTCACAATGTGCAGGGCTTAAGTGCTATACTTTGGGGCCAACAGGTAATACTTGTTTTTATTTATTTTCATTTTTTTATTTAAATTTGTTTATTTACAGTCATTCACTGTACATCATTACAGTATACAAAATGGGATTTCCCATTCAGAATACACTGTATATTGGCTCAATCAAGCACATCAACATATATGTTATCATCAACTAATTTTCCATTTCTTTTTTCCTGTATATTTGCTTTTTTTTGCCATCCTTGATTCCCTGTCTCTCACCCTCTGCCATGTGTGTTCCATCCTTCTCCCACGCTGTCTCTGGTATCCATGGTTGCTTTCTATGCCTTTTCTCCCCATTTTATTGATTTGCTAATGAACTTAATTAATCTAAATATTTCCTTTAGCGATTGTTTTTTAAATGGGATGTACCAGACTTTATTGGCCAAACAAGTTGCTCTTACTTCCTTCCCAAAGATTTTATACAGCAGAGTCCAGTTTAATGATCTTAAAGGAAGTCTTTATAGAGAATACATCATAGAAGGTTCATGTACTCCAGCCCATAAAGACAATGGAGGGAAAATCCAATCTGTGCCAATGGGACTAATTCAGGGGTGGATGGAGTAAGTGTGCATCACTTTTGTTACTCAACTTGGTTTTGAGTCAGTGAATGTTGCTTTTGGAATGATTTAGGAAAACCGGCTTGAGGACGAAGGGGAAAAAAATGGAAGCTAAAAGGTCGGTTGAAATGCTATCATGTTTCTATTGCTTCTATCATCTATTCTATGATGGTAATTGTCAGAACTGTAGTACTGGCACTGAGAATGGAAACAGGGGTTTAGGAAAGGACATTTCAAAACAGCGCAGAAGGGACCAGCAGATGGTATTGTAGCTAAGGTGCTGGACTCCCACGTGAGTGACTGTAGTTCAAGCTGTGGCCAGGCCTATCTCCTTAAAACTCATACGTGGCATATGTGCAGACATATCCAAAATCCTGAAAGGAGAATGGAGAAAAGATTGTGGCCTATCTATCCTC
This sequence comes from Tupaia belangeri chinensis, assembly GCF_000334495.1. NCBI lineage: Eukaryota > Metazoa > Chordata > Mammalia > Scandentia > Tupaiidae > Tupaia > Tupaia belangeri. The sequence continues at coordinate 1,129,326 of NW_006160180.1, read as the reverse complement.
TTGGAGGTGACCTCTTGGTTTCTGTCTTTCTGTCTCTCTGGCAAGCACATACGGCCTATAAGAAAAAAATCACAATAATAATAATAATAATAATAATAATAAGAATACTTACCTGGTCTTAAGGAGTGATAATGATAGTTCAGAAAGAAAGAATCAATAACATTTATTTGTGAAGTGTCATGGCAAAGGAAAATAAAGAGACCAGAAATAAGCAAATTCAAATGTTTGTGATTCACAAGGTCTTAGATTTAAAACTTAGTTTTTCTTATCTAAGGTATGAAAATGTGCAGAATTTACCTATCTTTCAAAACATTATTTCAGCTGGGCAAAATGGGAATAACAATGGATAGATCATAGAACTATTATAAAAATTACATGGGATAAAGTTTGAGAAATACTCCCTATGGATGATATCCTCTGCTCCTGTGAAATGTTAAGCAAAAGTTCAGACACTGTGTATGTCTGACCTCATGAAATCCTTTGAGTAATATGTTGTGATTTCACCTATCTTTCTCACTTATTATAGTGAAGGTCAAGTGATGTGAGCAACCTTCTCAGAGTCACTTGGATAATGGTAGCATAATTGGAATTCATATCCAAGTCTCTTGGAATTCACAGCCACCTTCATTCCTATACAGCTCTCACCCAATAAACCACATTATTCCCACTTACAAACAAAATTTTGTTAATTTTTGAGCATATTGTTAGAATGGTAGACCATCTCCAAAGACAATTGAAGCCATAAAAACAAGGGACATACATAGATAGACACAGAATGTTAATGTTACGGATTCGCTTAAGGCAGTAAAGACTCTGATAGTTTGAAAGCCAATTTCTATAAAAATTGAAACAAATTAATCAGAAAATCAATACAACAATAAAAATAAATACATACCCTCATGGAAATTTTTCCTTCATTACGCTTCTTCTGTTACTCTGATTAGACAGAAGTTAAGCAACTTTATTAGTATGTTGAAAGGACATCTTCGTGTGTCTGGACTCTCTTCTACAGATATTCACATGACTAATCTTCTGGTTTCTGTTCAAATATCAGGGACCTTCTTGTTGGCTTTGTCTAAAATCACCCCACACAGGCCAGCCCATGACCTTATGGGTAAAACAGCTGGATCCTACATGACTGACTACATTGTTTGAGTCATGGACCCTTGAAAAACACACTGGGCAAGTGTACACAGGTGCCCAAAATCCCAAAAGAAAGGAGAAATGGAGAATGGATTGTGGCATGGCCATGCCCTGGGGTGGGGGAGAGGGTACTTTCTCACTTCCTCTCTTTCTCTCCACAATACATTGCATTTTGTATCCTGCTATAATTTAACTTATGATACTTAACTGACTGCATACACACACACACACACACACACACACACACACACACACACACATGCACACACACACACATACATATTATATATATATATATATGTATATATGTACCTGTATTTTTTCCTCTCTCCCTCTAGAATTGAAGATTCATGAAGTCATGGACTTTGTTTAGTTTGTTCTTTGTCTTCAGCACCTAGAACACTGCGAGCACACAGCAGCCAGTTGACATCTATTGCATAAATGAATGAAAGGATTTCTAGGGAGCAGGTGGTTACAGGAGGGCAAGAGTGCAACCTTGCTTGCTGTTTTAGATAAAGGAGGAAAGATCAGGAAGGAGAGGGCACAGGCATGCCTGAACTTCTGGTTCAGGAAAACAGCTGTGTGAAAGAGAAAGACGAAAGCAACGTGAAGCTAGGTATAGCTGGAATGCCCTCATTTAAACATGGTTAACTACTAAAATGCCCTTAAGCACTTTTTACTCGATAAATGTTGAAAGACTCTTCTTTTAAAAAACTAAAAATGAGTAAAGTACATGTGTTTCCAGTTATTAGAAAGCTGTCATACATTCGGAGTTTAGCTGTATCCAGTTAGTTTCCTGTTATGGTCGTTCCCCATGCCAGGTGATGGCTTCATCTTCATCTCCAACCAAAAGCCCGTTCAAAGGTGTGCTGAGGTATAGGACACTATTAATACAATTATTTGTTACTCTTTGAGGGTCAGGGGTGAGCCAGTTACACAGAGCTTTTATTTCACATTGATCATAGGCATGCTGTTATTGCTATTTAAGATTACCCATGTTCTTCAAAGCATAAAAGTCTGTTCTCTCTCGTTTATAGTAATACTTCAGTGGTGGGAGGAAAAGTATGTGTAGTTATAAGTTCAATTACAGCTGCTGGTTTATCGGTGACAGTGTCCTAGACTGGACCGTGGCCCTGGCGAGGGCAATGCAATGACAAATGAGGATCATACCGAGTACAATGGAAACTTAAAATGAGATTGGGTTTAAATTCACAGCTGGGACTTGTACACTTGGCACAGGAGAACAGAGGGTCACTATAGTCAGATAAGGAGTGTTCAATCATATTCCACAGAGAAGCTAAGATACTGGTTTTAGAGTTCTTGTTTAAATGCCTTGAACTTTTTCTTGGATGATATATATATTCTCACGTGAGCGTGTTTTTTGTATGCACATACATACAGATAGATACACATGTGTTTTGGACAAATAAGCTTTGTTTACATACAGAGATATATATCTCTGAAGTCATAAAAATTCCTTATCCAATAACATAGAAAACATTCTTTTACAATGTTTTAATGAAAAGAGAAAGTGCTAGATAAAGTAAAATATAAGAATTTAGAAATAATGTTTCTTTGTGACTTTAAAAGCCATTAATTAGGCATGTTGCTAATTAAATTGGATATGATTTGGAAATATGTAAGAAGAATGTTTGAATTTTTATTTACACATTCCTAATTACAGAGTTCCAGAGAGTAACACTGAGTCTAAAAACAACGACATGATATTTTAGGCAAGAAAGAAGTTATTATTATTTATCCATGTGCAGAATGAAGACTTACGGCCTGCAGCCCAATACTTTGAAACTCCTGGTCTATCGAGACTGTGTGATTCAATATGATCTCCCTTACTAGGTATTGAGTTATTAGAGGGTTGCCATCATCTTTGCATATACAGGGTTTAGGAGGCACTATGTGTTCATAAGTTAACTTTTTTGGGTAAAGTAGAAAAACTAATTTATTTAGAAAGCAATTGGTAATGCCCATGAAGTTCCCAGCCCTGTCAGAGGTAGAAAGTAGGCTTTTATGATCACCTCCTATATGATAGGTACCTTGAATTGATAATGCCATTTAATGATGCTAGTTGGTATTATTATTATTGCCCATTTTATAAGTGAAGAAAAATAACATAATTAAATATAGCATATGAAGTTGTATTCTACAATACATATCTATTAAAAAGATCCGTGATCTTCAAGTCCTAGTCATTTAAATTTTATTTTTGCAAGACATAGTGCAAGGTATAGGACTTTGCTGACTTTTGATCTTCTTACATGAAGGTATTTCAAAAAATTCATGGAAAATTGAATTAAAGTACTAGTTTATTTTGGTTACACAAATATTGAAATCCATGCATAACTTTTTCATAATATGAATTTTCTATGAACTTTTTGAGAATCCCTTGTATAAACAGAAAATAAAATAATATGAACCTTCCAGAGCATCTGTAACATTTATTTTAGATAATATATATGACGTCCTCTGACAAGGTGTTTTTCAATAAATGTTTGATAATACGATAGCTATCCTTCTGTGTGTATGGCTTGTTCTTTGGCTGCTGTGCCTCCACTGGAAAGATCGCCACGTAGTATAATGATGATTCTGAATCCTAGAGGAAGAGACTGGGTTGTTTTTCCTTCTACATGTTTGGTCATCTCTAAGGAACCATGCCAGTGGACTGGATGGTCATCAAGACCAAATGTCATGTTTCTCTGTGAGTGTAGATTCAGTTTTAGCACTTCTTTCCTAAACTCCAATTCAAGCTGTCCAATTAACTCCATTTAGCAACAAAACAGCCACTACTGTAAGAAAAATATGTTGTTGATCATGGATTTGGACTTGCAGAACACCTATCAGAATTCATAGAAAAGCCTTATTAAATTACATGTATCCCTAATCCCTGAGAAATGCATTACAATGACTGCATCCTGAATTGAGAACTACTGGTCTTGAAATAAGCCAATCTCTGCTTTTTAATTTTTAATTTTTAAAATTTTTTATAGAATTAATTTATTTAACTTTATTTATTTATTTATTTATTTCAATTTGACCAGAGAGGTATAGTGTATGTGTGTGAGAGAGAGAGGGAGAGTGAGAAAGCAAGCTGCCAGATCCAGGACTTGAACCGCGATTAGTCACATGTGAGTCCAGTGCCCCTAACTGCTATACCATCTGCCAGCCCTCAAATAAGCCAATCTTCTAATAGAAATGTTAAAAAACAAGAGTACCCAATATATGGCTATAAGTTATTGCTTTAAGAACCTACATGGTCAGGACCAGCAAATCGTGTAGTGGCTGCATCTCTGGACTCCCACATGACCAAACATGGTTCGAGTCCCAGATCTAGAGGCTTGAAATTCATGCACAGCATGTGTGTGTGTGTGTGTGTGTGTGTGCCCAAAACCCTGAGAGGAGAATAGAAAGGAAGGGATTGTGACATGGCCATCTTCTTAGGGGGTGATTTCTCATTTTCTGTTTCTCTGTCTCTCTGGTGAGTGCACGTGACCCATAT
>NW_006160180.1:1122056-1124576 GCF_000334495.1 Tupaia belangeri chinensis | reverse complement strand
GAGAGGAGAAAGGAGGAGAAAGGATTGAGGCATGGCCATCCCCCTTAGGGCCCTGCATTTTTAATTAAGTCAGACTTTCTGTCTGTCTGTCTGTCTCTCTCTGTCTTACTGGTGAGCACATGTGCCCTATAGCAAAAACCTCTCCAAATAAATAAATTAATTAATAAAAAAAAAAGAAGAAGAAGAAGAAAGAACCTACATGCTCATGAATCTGAGTATATGGTAAATAGGATAGTAATATAGTTACAGAATAAAGAGATGTTCATCTCTGTACCCCAAGTTTCTTGTACAGTATCTAAAAATCAGTGTACACATAATATACATAATCAGTGCTATATTAAAAGTTCGAGTTGAATCTGTCCTTCTGTGTTTGTGTTAGTGTAGTATACAATGATAATGACAAGGGAGAATCATTTACTGACAGACACTAACATACCCTGTGCTAAGTGCTCTACATGTATTGAGGGTCTTCAAGAAATTCGTGGAAAATGCATATTATAAAAACCATGTATGAATTTCATGAGTTTTTGCACCAAAATAAATTTGTACTTAAAACTCCATTTTTTTCCACAAATGTTTTGAAGTCCTCTTGTATTATATTATATTATTTTTCACAATTCCCCACAACTAAGGTGTCAGTTTTATCCTCATCTAACAGAGGAGAGAATAAATAATAGATGAAAAAGACAGTCAGGGTTTACACATTATTATAGAGCCAGGATTTGAACCAGGGCATTTTCATCCAGAGCAGTTCCCCTGAAACATAATTGTATCAAGAGAGCTTCTTTATCAGCTGTAATATTGAACCTCTACCCTTCTCTTATTCAATATAATTAAATAATTATGCATCTTATTGAGAGCAGAAAATCAAATAAACATGGAGATTCAAAAATAGACCTAGAGATACATAAATAATATCTGGTCAGTTAGTTAAATAGAATATAGTTATCAGATCCAGAAATAACCACCTTTTTGTTAATTAGGACTTCAGCACTGTTTTAAGTAATATTGATTCTTCTAAGCAGATAAGCACTTGCCTCTTAAATAAATAAATTGCAACACTGGCCTCATTTACACATTAACAACCTCGTAAGAATTAATAAAGCCTCTTAAAAATATCTTAATAGTTTGTAAGTTCTTTCAAAATAACAGCACTCAGTTTTGAAGTTTCCACTTCAGCTCATCTAAGGACCTTTGCGTGTTGTTTTGTAAAATAGTCTATTTCTTTATTCTGTAATGATTGCACTGGTCATATTTAGACATTACTTTTCTTGTAATATTACCTCACCCTTCCTGGGAAGTCCAGGATACACAATTCTATCTGAATCTAACCCCAAATCCTAAGGAATTGGAGTATTGTGTATTTAAAAACCTAAAGATATGGATTGAATGACTACTAATTGTACCTACACTTCCTGTCAGATACACATACTTAGTTGTTTATTCATTTATTTAGATGTTTGCCATAGGGTGTTTGTACTCAACGGAGAACCAGAGACAGAGAAAGAAAGTGAGAAATCACCCACTAGGGGGGACGGCCATGCTGCAATTCCTTCTCCATTCTCCTCTTGGGATTTTGGCATGTGTGCATGCATGTACACATGCCTGGCATGATCTTCTAGCTGCCAAATTCAGAACTTAAACTATGATGGGCTATATAAGAGTCCAGTGCCTTAGCCACCTGCTGGCCCTTACAAACTTTTATCTTAAAATCTTAACAAGTGGGGGACCTGCAGTTAGCGTAATGGCTATGTCATTGGACTCCCACGTAGTTGACCGCAGTTCGCGTCCCGGATCCGGTGGCTTAAAACTCAACACTGGGTTCATGTACATGCACACCCAAGATCCTGAGAGGAGAATGGGGGAAAAGGGATTGCAACATGGCCATCCCCCCTGGGGGGTGATTTCTTGCTTTCTATCTCTCTGTCTCTCTCTGTCTGTCTGGCAAGCGCACGTGTCCTATAATGAAAACCTCTCCAAAAAAAAATCTTAACAAATGTACCAGAATTTTCAGGAAAGCAATATGGGACTTACAAAGTGGAACTTCTCAGAATTCACTTTGACCAATGGGTTCTATAACAGCTATTACTCTACTATTTAATGTTTTTAAAAATTTACTGTTATAATACAAAAATCTCTTAATAAAGAAGGCAAATTTTTTATATGTGCAATATTTTCCTCAAAGGGAAAAATACCCTTATAGGATCTAAATGTTCAGTGACTTTTTAAAAAAAATATATATTTTTTTATTTATTTAATTTCATGTGTTACTATTATTTTTTAATTTGACCAGAGAGAGACAGAGAGAGATGGAGAGAAAGGGAAAGTGAGAATACAAGCCACCAGGTCTGAGACTCAAACTGCAGTCTGCCATGTGGGAACAAAACAACTTTAACCACCATGCTTCCTGTCAGCTCCAAAATAGTTCAGTAACTTAAGTGCAAAAAGATAAAATATAATCCACAAAAGGGAAATTGAGTTTCATAAAAAAGACCAACACAATAGTGAAAACTCTAATAG
>NW_006160180.1:1121008-1122028 GCF_000334495.1 Tupaia belangeri chinensis | reverse complement strand
ACTTTTGCAACCGTATATTTCTCTGATCACCTCTGCAAATAGAGCTGTGCTTATCCTGTAGTTAGTTGCCCAAGCAAATGCATTTGCTCATTAATCCACTTTAAAGTGTGTATTTTTCTGGACAATATGATAGATAATATGATAGATGCAGGGAAGTCAATGTTCTTGATTGTGATTTTTCTCAGGATGAATTTGGACCCATTATTTCTCCTTTTAAGGCTTCAAATTGTTTTGACATAAGTTATTTTAATATTAAAACATTGCAGTGTTTCGGTTTTTTTTTTCTTTTCTAAGGTGTCAAATGTTAAGATAACAACAGTCAAAAACTTCCATTATCCATTATATGTTCATTTGAAAAGAAAAGCTAGAAAAATTGAGATGCTTTAACAATACTAATTAATCTAACTTCTGAAGCTGCTAGTTAGATCTATAGGGCTCGTAGATGATTTATCTTCAGACAAAAACAGGATGTGCAGGAGAATAGGCTGTCATGAAGCCAACATCATTTGAACTACTGTGAGCAATACTCACATATTCCAAGACAAAATAAGTACAGACATTGTTCATTTGTCTCTGTGTGTGTATGTATACGGAGGATACAGTTATATCTTTATTTGCAAATTAAAATATATAAAATGTCTGAAGATGCTCATGTGTTCTTGTGAGGCCAGCACCTGAATGGCCTCTAGGTAATTTTCTGTCTCAAAATCAGGAGATGGTTGCAGGGACCTTTGGGAGAATCCCCCAGCCAGAGCCCTCCCTTACTGGCACCTGACACCCATAGATGGGCCGATAAGGTGACAGTGGCAAGAAAGCTAATCAAAGTACCCGCCATTCTTGTGACCCTACCTCTCCACCCCTCCCATACAAATATATCATGTCTCCTCTTCTCCTTGAAAGGATGGGTCGAAGCACCTCCTGCTTCAGACCCCTGGGCATTCTTTCTATCAATAAACTTTCCTTTTTCTCTTGAGATGACACCTCCTGACTCTTACTCTGAACTCTAATAGTTCTTGTGAG
>NW_006160180.1:1097238-1120996 GCF_000334495.1 Tupaia belangeri chinensis | reverse complement strand
TCTGGTTGGAGGACGGGAAAGAGTAAAGGGTTTGAACATGGCAGAAGGCCTGGACCAGCAACAACTATCACCACTACTGAGATTCTCCCAGGGAACTCATATATTATACACATTATTCTACCAGTGAACTATTGAATCACAAGGATATTTTGAATGATTTTTTTTTGCTGTACAAATATGAAAGAAGATAAATTCAACATAAACTCTATTTTTCCCTTTGGTTCTGTTTAGCTTTTTTTTTTTTTTGAGATAGTTAATGATCTGGAGAATAAAGGCTCTTTTAGATAGAGAGGGAGAAAGAGAGAGACAGAGAGAGGACTGTCTTTATATATATTTTTGTCTCTGTCTCCTTTCCAGTACCCTTTTTTTTTTTTTTTTTATGCTGCTAACTGAAATTTCCTGCCCCAAAGTGCCATCCTTTATTCCCTTTATTCTATAACACTTTGCTGCTTCTTGTCTGATGTCCTGTTTCCTCCGTGCTATTTGTGGCTTTCTTATCCTTATGCTCCTCTCTTTCATTCTGGGGTTCCTGGAGGCTAGAGCAAAAGTGAAGTTCGGAGCATATGTATGGCGCTTATTTGGCACTTATTTTTGGACAAAGCTCTTCCATAAGTTCCTTTTTTTTTTTTTTTCTTTATAAAAGGGATTGGGCAACCTGGGTGGAAATTGAAATTTCCACTTTCTTTCATTTGTAAATTGAGCCCAGGGTACCTTCTACTGAGGTGATCTTTGTATTTCCTCTACCCCAGGCTCCTTCCAGCTCTCACTGGTCCTCTTGAAGCAAACCACTCTGTATCACATGACCTCTCCACCCTGTTTCAAGCCGTGGGCTACATCTCTAGACCACTACTCCCTTCCAGGCTCGAATGGGACTGCTTACTTGTCACGTCCATATGGGCATCACCATATGGATCTCTGCAGCACATCAAATTCAGCTGCCTAAAATGGGACGACCGACTGCTCTGCCTGTGTTGCTTGTCTTAGTAGATAGCATAACCACCTCCTCAGATCAGGAAACTTGCATCACCCTTTGATCTTCCCCCTCAACCTCCACCATCAAATAAATCACAGTTCAGTTCTTTCTGCCCATTATGTATCTCCTGGATTTATATTTAGCTTATGTAAAATCTGTCTTTGTCCCATCCCACATTCGCTCTCCCCTCTACAAGGATCTTTTAACTGAATGGTTATATCGCCTTTCTATCTGGTATCTTACGTGTACTCTAACCTTACTGACCACTGTGCTTTTTTATTTTATTTTTTTAGTTGCAACTAAAGTGATTTTTGTAATGCAAATGCATATGATCCTTCTAAGTAAAACTTTCCATGGATTTTCAGTTATCCTTTAGATAACCTCTGAAGTCCTTACCCAGATTTACAAGGTGATTCTAGAGCTGACCCCTGCAGACCTCAGTTTTTTAAGTTCTTGGAACCCATTAACCTCTCATTTCTCTCTTAGCCTGAGGGCATGCATTTTCCCTGGCTGAAATCATCTTCCCTTCCCTTGCCCTAACCTCTTTTTAAAGGACTAACATGTACTCTCACCTCAATGTCATTGTTTCAAGTTACCCCATTGACCTCTCCTATTTGGCCCCTGGCTGTATATACTGAACTCCTTGTTTGTTTATCCTCATCATTTTTGCTATTTATTGATATCTCCCAGCATATAACAACACTAAATAATCATTTGGGAAATTTAATTTGAAGTTAGAAGCACAAGAGCCTTTTTCCAGCCACTTCACAGGTAGCTGGGTGACTGTGTATGCTACGATTTCTCTGAGTTTTATTTCCTCTATCGATAAAATGTGGATAGTACTATCAGTCTAGCATTACTGGTAAGTTTTATTACTACATTAACGAATAATGCCTGGAACACTTAAAACAGCCTGAACAGTAACTATTATTATTTAAATATTTCCCAACATGAAAGCTTCAGCTTTTTAAACTAATTAAGTTGTTGTATAAACTATTAATCCCACTTACCAGAGATGTGACTTAGGGACTAATATGATGGCTTAACATATAGAAGGAGAGAAAGAGAAACTGAGAGCCAGGATAGTTTCTGGCAGCCAGTTATAAAACATGACCAGATTCCCTTAAGTCATGTCTGATTGGCCCTTCACTATGTGATAAAGGATGTTTTTGTGTGTGCTCTTTCTACCTTTTCATGGTTTTTACTAATTTGTAAACTAAAGGTAAGAACTAATAACCCTACGTTACATCAGGTGGACATATTTCCCCAAAAAGATGGTGACACAAAGATAATGACTTCGTGCACATTTCACACTCTTTTAGTGTTTTCTTCTAATTTACTAATATGTTTTCAATTTATGAGTGTTACCAAGCTCAAATCAGGTTCGCTCTCCCAAGCACTATGAAACCAAAGCACAGACAGGCACGTGGTGTGATGAAGGGAAGTACAGCTTTATTGCAAAGTGCAAAGCTCATGCTGAAAAGACTAAATCCCACAGAGATGTTCCTCACATGCATCTTTAAGGGCAAAATCAGGGGCAGAGGTCCCAGGTGCCTGATCAGTTCAGTGATTGGTTCAAGAGGACATGATCATCTCATGGGCATTCTTGATTGGTGAGGCCTCAGATAATCAAATTTCTCTTCAGGTTTCTGGAACCTTTCAGCCTGGGGTCTTTCAGTTCCCAGCAAGCAGTTTCCATCCTACACAACATCTTACACATTGAAATGAAAAATTTATCTTTAAGTGCGTTTTAGAGGTCAAATGGCCCTTATTCATCATCAATGTTGTTTCATTATCATAATCAAAGTCTGAAGACTTATTCCTTACTCTGAGCCATTACAATATAAATGGACCTTATATTTCAAGAACCTTAGGAAATACATAAGGGGGTCCTTGCTCAGTTTCAGGAGTACCTTTACGAGATAACGTGGCTTACCCCAAATGCTGTAATAGTAGGTGTTTTTGTTGCTGAGGCCAGTCTGGTGGGGAAATATTCCAGAGCAGGTTTACGGTTGTGTAATCTCTGAACTTTCTCCGGGCAGAGTCTGAACCCTAGTGCTACTACTTCTTCATTTATGACCATTACTACTATTCAGAATGAAGGAAAGAATCAGATTTCTAGTCCCCAAAAGATGTATATCTATTGCTTGTTGAGCTTTTACTTGTCTTTTTTTTTTTTTATTACTAACTCCTAACTCTTGACATGTTCGTATATGTTGAAGATTTCAATTAAAATAGACAGCAGGGTGATACTGAATCAATACTTGTTGTTTTGTATCTAGGGAAAAAGAAGCAATATGAAATATGGAAATCTGAGTGAATGTAAATGTTCTAGGATCTGCTGTGAGACATAACCTTCCTGCTTGTCAGACAGACATGATTTTTAGAGCAGAGAATTTGCTGGCTTAAAGAAGACAACTTGCCAGTTTCATTAGTTTTGTATCTTACGCTAGACAGAGTCACTGTTCCAATCATTAAAGTACCCATCCTAAGCTTCCATTAAGTTTGAGTCAAATGACAGCATATTTTCAAAGTGCTTTGTACAATAACAGTATGTAGCTGCCTACTGCTTATAGATGAGTAAGTTTGTGATAACTTTACTATTATATAAACTGGATCCTGCTCTCTTTTCCTTCTTGCTTAGGCTTACTTTTCCTTAGTTTGCCAAGAAGATAATTTTCAGTGTGTCTTATAAAATACGTGGTGGAGATCCCATTGAAAGAGAGCCATTCTTAAAAGAGTGGAAAATTCCCAAATATGAAGTACCATAATGGTAGGAACGGAGCGGGTGGGATCACCGATTTTCATTATGGTAAAGTTATGAGTTTTCTCCATGCCTGCTCAGCAGTGTGTGGAGAGTTCCCACTGGAGACTAGCCTGAAAAGGATCACTTCAGAATAAATGCTATCAGATTATGGGATCTATTTTCTGATCAAAATTAGGATGGGAAGTCTGCTTGCAAAAAGCAAATCTCTAGTGAAGAAAAACATATGTTTTCAATTTTAAGACCAAGGTATTTCATTATTTTGTGCCATACTGTGCACCCCACACAGTATCAGCCTGGGCTTCAGAACAACCTGCAGGAAATCTTGTGACAAACATTTAAGGTCAACTAGATAACATTTTCATTCTCTATGATTCCCTCTGAATTTACTATTGTTCATTCTGAAGCCATTGTTCTCTGAGGGCAAGTCGCAGAACAAACACTAACTGTTGGATGTCTTGTCTTGCTGTCTATCTGCAGAAATTTTTGGCTGCATGCAGTTCTTCAGAATATCATACAAAAAATAAGAAAAAGATATTTGTGTTTATACATTTTGTGTTTTTCCTGAATATATCATTTTCCTGCAGACTCATTAAATTTCTTAAACTGCTAGTGTCCAAGGGTTTTCCAAATTGGCAGTTATTTCTTAGACTGGCACAGTAAATATCTCCTTTGTTTGAAAAGTTAACCCTGAAGGAAAGGTGGGGATATTGGACAAGCTACTGATAAGAGCTTGGGTGCCTTGTTTAAAAGCACATGGTTCCTTTATAGTCATCCACAGGCACAGATTCCTACAAAAGGTGTTAATAAGTTCTTGATATATATACATATGCCTCCTGGGCATCTGCTCCTCTAACAGTGAGGAGAGAACTATAATAATCTGCCCCTTGACGATTCTCTGTTCACTGCTGGGGAGAAGAATCTGATTGCTTTCCCATAATGCTTGGAGTATGTTTTATCCCTATTATTTTAGATGCCCAAGTATAAAATATAGTATACTAGATGACTCGTTAATTTTGTACATCTACACTCCTGCTGTTAGTGATGGCATTCCTTACTCTGTGCCTGTAAAATAGTTAATCCAGACCGCATAAATGAGGTTCTCAAGATTCTTTTTAAAGCAATCTGCTGAGCTCATGAATCAATTAGTTTTGTGCTGTTCAAATATTATTGTTTTCACATTTATGCACATGTTTTATTAAGCACAGAAAGTATAGTATTAATGACAGCCACTTTCTGTGAAAACAAGATCTGATCAAAGGCCAAAAGGTAAAGATAGATCATTTTTAACTTTAGATGATTAGAAATATCTAATTTTAATGTACTCACATCTAAAGTAATATACCTTTCAAGGGTGACTAAAATTTTTGATCTAAGGCTTTAAGCACATGCCAGCACATAAACCCTATAGTATGTCAGCACTGTAATTGGTTTTCTTTGGTTTTATTTTTTTAATTTTTATTTCATTCATTCATTTATTCATTTTAATTTGCCAGAGGGCACACACACAAAGCAGAGATCCAGAGGGCAAAAGGATTCCCCATGGGGCATAATCACATTGCAATCCTCTCTCTTCCATTTCTCCCCATTTTAGAGATTTGGGACAATTGTGCACATGTACCTGGCATGTGTTTCAGGCTTCCAGGTCTAGGACTCAAACTGTGTGGTCTGTAATGTGGGATCCAGCTGTCTTAACCACCAGGCTATGGGCTTGAGCCATCAGTTTTGCTTTTAATTCAAGCTGTAACAGGCCCTTATGTCTGCCTGCCTGTATAACAGAGGTATCCCAGCATCAGATTCATTACTAGAGCCGTGATATGAACACCTACTGTGTGCAAAACTGTGTGTTATTAAGCAGAAAACACTTGTGAGTAAAGCAGAGGCCCTGCCTGTAAACTGCCCACAATCAAGTGAGAAAAGCTGAGGCTTACTGAGCTCTTAATTAAAGCCAAATAGCTTTAAAATTAGCAGTCCCAGGAAAACTCCATTCAGTATGCATTTGTCCAATCCCTCACCCACCCATTTACTGTTAACTTTTGTTTTCCCATGCAGTCCGACTTTTTCCTTTTGGCCTCCTTCCTCTGAGGCTGAGAATATACATCTGTGTGGGAGTAAATGCCCTGAGTCACTGCACAACCACATGAAAAGCAAACAGAAGGGCCAGGCAACATGCTAAACTTTGAGCAGCATGGCCTTATTCCCTTTCACTCCTGATAGTGTCACTTCAGGCCCTGAGCCTCTATGAGCAAGGACTTGTCTTCTGAGCCACTTATGGCACATATATAGAATTTGCTGTACCTTCCTGGGAAAATGCAATGCTTGCCAACCAAGTGGGAGAGAGATTGATTTGTGGGTGGGAAAAAATACACAGTCAAGCTATTAAACACAGGTTTCCATGCCATTTTGAGCCCCTAAGATATGAATAAGAAGCTCTCATGTTAGTCGATATGATGAGCAAGTGTTTGGATGCTTTTTGAAATAAATTATTGTTCAAGATATCCTTTAGGGGACCAGCAGTTGGTGTAATAGCTATGTGCCTGGACTCCCATGTAGTTGACCACGGTTTGTGTCCTGGATCCAGTGGCTTAAACTCATGCTGGGTGTGTGTGTGTGCATGCCCAAGATCCTGAGAGGAGAATGGAGGAGAAGGGATTGCGGCATGGCCATCCCCCCTGGGAGTGATTTCTTGCTTTCTGTCTCTCTGTCTCTCTCTGTCTTTCTGGTGCGCACATGAGCAATATAGCAAAAACCCCCCCAAAAAAAGAAAAAAGATATCTTTTAGGAGTTCAATAATTTCACCATTTATGTTTGGAATATAGGTGGTGTTTGAAGTGGGTGGTCAGACTTTAGGTATTGGGCAGCATGTGTAATAACAGAAGTGGTGTAAACTTATTTTTCTATTGCTGAAAAGAAACACATTACCAGAAGCAGTCTTTTTCTCAAGTAATTAATCCTTCCAAATGGATATTTCAAAGAAATCTGGTTTATAAATTGTACCATGCTTTTATTGGTAGAGAAACTGGTGACATGTTCTATCTGCATTTCTTTTGGATGTATAAATTTTAAAGTATTAATCTATATAGGTCCTTAAATCAACCTTCCAGTTTGGCATCAGCATTACCAATTTACTATGCAAGATATTTTTAAAATCAATCGAGTTGGCTTTGGTGTAAGCAGAGATATATTAGCGCACAAGAATGTGGTGGCATGCTGTTAGATCCCTGTTTTCCATGAAATGATAAGGTACATTTTTTACCAATTTGTTTAATTTTACTAAAATGTATTACAGTTACTCCTCCCTGATTTTATTTGTGGAATGGTATCAAAAATGCCTCATGGTAAAATTGTGAACCCCAATTGATGGGAGAGAACTAGAACTGTCACAGAGAAGATCTCCTGAATATCAATTTCCAATGAACAGAAGGAGGAAGAGTCCTTTGATTGTAACTATATATTTTGCATAACTTAACCTTTAAAGTGTTGTGTGATTTATTTATACATAAGAAATCAAAAAGAAAATGCCAGTCTTTTCTATTGCAGATGTCATTCTGGATAAAGCTGTAATTAGAAGTACATAATGCAAGTCTTTAGGAAGCATTTTCTTTTTACTTGGGTGGGACTCCAGGAAGGAAGAGAATGGCAAATGCACTTCAGCAGGTGCTGCTTACTGTTCCACTCCAAGATTTCATCTCAGTGGTGCTCGTAAGCACCACAGCCTTTTGGAAAAAGCATTAGAGGGGAACTTTTAAAATCCGAACTCTAGCTGTTTTTGCCACTGGCTATCTAACCAAGAGGACTTCAGTAGCCCAGATCAAGTGCTTCTACTCCATTCTCTATTAAGCACGTTGTACGTGGTGTACATAGTATAGCCCACATGTATCTTGTGTGTACTGTGCAGGCATGGTCCTGCTCTTTACTCGCATTATTCTATTTAAAATGTCCTACCAAGGGCCAGCAGGTATCATGGTGGTTGAGGTACCAGACTGCCACATGGCCCATCGTGGTTCAAATCCTGGACTCAGAGACTTGAAACTCATGTGGAGCATGTGTGTGTGTGTGTGTTTATGCTCAAAATCCCAAGAGTGAAATGGAGGAGAAGGGATTGTGGTGTGGCCACTCTTCGGGGAGGAGGGGTGATTGCTCACTTTCTCTTTGTCTCTATCTCTCCAATAAGCAAATGTGCTCTATAGCAAAAATCTCTCTAAAGAAAGTAAATAAATTAAAAATAAGTTAAATTTTTTTATCATACTTACTAGGTTATCTTGAAAAGATCAATTCATAGGGACCAGACTGTAGCTTAGTGGTTTAGAGAGCTGGATTCCACATGGTCAACTGCAGGATGAATCCTGGTTCCAGTGACTTGAGAATCATGCTGGTGCTTGTGCATGCATGCTCCAAATCCAGACAGGATGGAGAAATGGAGGAAAAGGGATTATGGCATGACCTTGCCCCATTGTGAGGAGAGGGTGCTTTCTATCTATCTCTCTTTTTCTCTCTGTCTCTTTTTGGTAGGCATGTGTCCTCTGACCGAAAACAAACAAACAAACAGAAAGGATTTATCAGTTCATGTGACAGAAACTATGACTTATTAACTTATTAGGGGCTTAGTAAGATTGGATGAGCTGAACTGACTCTGTATAGCCCTCATTTCTTAGTTGTTGGGAGATTTTATTCTGTCAAAAAAATATAAGACCATATTCCCCCCCCGCATCAGTATAAGGAGGGTTTTCTTAGTGTTTTCTCTATAGTTCTTTCCTCTGTTATCACAGACCATTGCCATTTCAATTTTATATTTATAGCTCAAATGCCTCACTCAGACACAGTGAACTAAATACTTTCCCTCATAGATCATTCTTAGGAATAAAATCAATTAAAAAAATCATAGATTCTCAGTTCCATGGACACAAAAAAATATAAGACCATATTCCCCCCCCGCATCAGTATAAGGAGGGTTTTCTTAGTGTTTTCTCTATAGTTCTTTCCTCTGTTATCACAGACCATTGCCATTTCAATTTTATATTTATAGCTCAAATGCCTCACTCAGACACAGTGAACTAAATACTTTCCCTCATAGATCATTCTTAGGGATAAAATCAATTAAAAAAAATCATAGATTCTCAGTTCCATGGACACTGAAACATAGAGTGAAACCATACTGTTTGCAAAAATTGTAATCATTACATTAATCATTGTGAACTTGACTTCAGTTCTTTTACAAAAGCTATGCTCTTTTTATGTCTTTGTATTTGTTTCTGTGATACGACTATTCAGCTGTTACTCAGTTTTATCTGTTCTATCAGACAGAAGAAAGTTCAGGGGATTGAATGAGATTTGTTAGTTTGTCCTTATTTGTTAATCTAAAAACATCTTTTAAGAGTTATTTTCCAAAGTAGTCTTAGGGTATATCTCTTTAAACTGAGTGTAAAATCCATTAGCAACCCACACTGAGGGCTAATTGCTAGGGCATAATCTTGGCAACATTTTTATAACTGCTAGTGAAGCTCACATAGCTAAGGGGTACATTATCTTATAATAATTACATTCTCAGGGGATTTTGTTCTTAACACATTAAAGTAGCATGAATGATAGCATGGGCTACTGGCCAATGGTGGAATTATAATCTGTTGGAATGAAGATCTCTTACAAACTATGCTTGAGGTGTTTTGAGTTTGTCTTCCACACTAAAAATTGTATAATCCACGCTGGTTCCCATTCTCTTTAATCTGTATTCTCATTTTTTTCTCTTTATTCCCTTCTCCTGAATAGTACTAGAGTGTTTTAATGGGGAAAAAAGAAGATATTTCATTATAACTCAACTCATCTATTCCAAGACAAAGCCTGTACTACAGGGCTGGACGCCAGATGGTTGACCTAAGGTTTAGATCTCCGTCTGGATTAACCTAAGTGCACTGGGCACATGTATGCATTTCTGAGATCCTGATGTGCTGGAGGGCTGGAGGAAGGAATGTTCCCCTTCTGTTGGAGGCTTCCATTTCTCTCTCTCTCTCTCCCTCATGTGTGTATGACTAGCTATCATAAATACAACAATAAAACTAAAAAACAAACAAAACAAAATAAAAATGAGAACATAAAGACAAAAGCAGACACAAAAACAAGTATAAAATTATATCCAGGGCCATAATTACCAAAGTTTGATAGAAAGTTATTGTGGAGAGCCAAATTAGGCTGAGTTGTTTCCTTTTAAAAAAATAACACAAAAGATCCTCTCACCATCAATTAAATTTTAGTAGTAGGCACGATGAAGACATTTAAAACATTTATGTATTGATGCCAGACTGTGGGGTTTTCCAATTCATATCTAAATAGTATATTTTAAAATTCAGGGTTTAGCGTCCTTTAGATCATTTGAAATATTGTGTCAAAGAACAGCCTTTCCTGTTCATTTTCTTGCTTGGCAGTTTCACTGCATTCTGAAATAAGAATACAAATGATATGGAGCAGAGAGGGGAAGTAGAAAGAGAGAGACAAGTTGTTAATCCAGTGCAAGAGACCAGGTATAGTTGGCTAGACATATTGAGTTGGAGCAGCCATTCAAAGTACTGAAGACTATGCAGCAGAGGGGAGGAATACCTTGGAGGAAATTGCACAATACACTAACTTATCCAATTTGACCTGAATGTAGAATTTTGGCAAGGGATGGTAAAGCGTAAGATAGAGAAGGAAAATTTAAGTTATGCTGAAGTCTGACTCAGATTCTCAGCTGAGAACATTTACTACTTCAGTGATTACAATCGGTTAGCAGGTAGCGGAATGATAAGGATGCTGGATAAAGGGCTGTATTCCTTGTGATATTATTATTATTATTTTTTTCCAGATCTCTTCTGAGGCTCCCCCTGCCTCATGGAGATGAGAGTAAACTTGCCCTCTCTGGCTATTGTCTATATTATGTGATGTCTCAGTCTTTCCTCACAATTTATGAATTCCCAAAGATTGGCAGTGGTGTTTTTCTGCTCCACATCTGCCCTGTAAGTATGTGCAATCTCTGCTTCAGCTTATATCTGGAAGGATATCAGAGTTAGCTTCCTAATTTTCCCATAAAAATCCACAACAAGTATTTTATATTTTTAATAACTGGGCTAACAATTTGAGAGGCCATGTCCCTACATTTCTTTTGCCTTCCCTCCCTCTGATTTCATTCACGGTCTTTTTCTCCCCCTTTCTGAAGCCCTGATGAAAAGTGACATTCATACCCTAAGGGACTTCCCCACCGCCTTCATGAATTTACTCGTATTCTTAAATTATTAATGTTCAGTAAGATTTAGTCATAGCCTTTTCCTATCTCTGAAACTGCAGTGTAAAGTCAGCAGCCTTTAGAAGATCCCAGGGTGTACTTTAGCATCTGCCATTCCATTTATGATACTCCATCGAAAGAATTAGACTTGTTTTAAAAGGGATGGCCTGGAGCAAGCTGGGGGCATAATTCTCTTGAGGCTAAAGAAATGAGTGAGTTATTGCACTTTATATTGGGTGCATATATTGCACACAAACATTTTCATACATATAGGAAATGCAATGAATACTATTGAGAAGCACTAAGAATTCCATGCGGAAATAGCACTTTGGGTATCACTTTGGTAGTTATTCAAAATGTGATGTGAATTTTGATCTCTTCCTTCCAGCCACCCTAATAGAAAATTATAATGAGGTTATATTTAACACTATTTTTTAGAGTATTTTAAAATTTCCTGTTTGAAATATTCTTGCTTTTTAAAATTTTTCTGCCAATGAACAAAGCTTCAGGATAAAGAGCTTTCAAAAATTAGCCCAATTTCTTTCTTCATCCATATCAGCCTTTTTAGTTGTCTGTGTAGCATCTGTGTTTCCAACTCCTCAGTCCCAAAAGAATCCAAATTGTGTTTGGGTATCTTCCTTTGCCTCACCTCCAAAAGCATTCAACATACACAAGACTTTAAGATTCTTTGTTGAAAATGATAAATATGGTTATATCCTTGATTTGATTATCACACATTGCATGCTTGATTTGAAAAAAGCATATTGTATGCCATAAGGATATAGAACAATGAAATGTAAAAAGAAATTGTAAAATGAGATACAGTTTTTTTAAAAGAGCTAATCTTGTTAATCCCATTTCTTTTTTCCTGTTTTTACTTTCAACCACTTTGAGCTAACTCGATGAAAGGTTAAAATTTCCATGTATTTATAAAATGCAGAAAACCATTACTACCATCCTGTAAGACATAAACAAGTAGTATATACATAATTTTGGTTGTTATACTAGGCTCCATTCTATGACCACAGAAAGTAGTAAGTTTATGATGGAACAACTATGGAGCACAGAAAAATAAAGAAACTAATTGTTGATGGCAGTTTAAAACCATAAATCAATCAAGCTTAACCTGATTTAACTATGGATGTTTTTTAGATAAACCAGTTTTTTTTTTCCATATGCATTACACTGTCTTCCCTCTTATTAAACTAGCCTAGACATTCTATTATTTGAACCTATAATTTCAGCTACTGCATATTTTTATTTCACTATCCCTTAGGCCATATAGTTTTGAACATATTGTTGTCAAAGTTTTATTTTCCGTATATTTTATCCCTGTATTTGGCATCATCATCCAGTCTGCCACGGAGAAAGAAACCTTAGATTTTCCCCCTACCTCTTATCCTTCCCTTTTTATATTCAACTAGTAACCAAATCTTATTTTTAAAACTCATATATCTCTCATAAATTAACATAGCCCTTTTATACCTATTTCAACTGTCTTGCTTCAAACCCTAATCAGTCTTTGTGTGAATTGTTGCAATAGATGGAATCACTCTCCCAGCCTTCCATCTCTTCCTCTAATGTTCCAATCTACAAACTGCATCTAGGACAAGCTTTCTAAAATAAAATTTGGGCATGTCATCTCTCTGCTTAAAATTTGTAAGCACTTACCTATCCCTTGAGGAGAAAGTCCCAAGTCTTTTGCTTAACATTTAAGACTTTTTTTTTTCTTTTTATATGTCACCTTGCTTATTGCTATATGCATTCCATGCTCCAATGATACTGAATTTAAAAATTCTTTTAAATATGACATTTTCTCACAACTTGCTAATTTTTCAGATCCACCTCTTACCATGTACTCCTTCTAATTCATTATATTTCTGTATGGCAAACTATTTACTACTCTCTAGAACTATGAGGTCTTATCTTTTATGTCATTTCTAGAAAACCTTTGAAGTATTAGGTCTTTCTCTACAGGGTACTCACAGGGACATTTCATTCCAATATTAGAGCATCTGACAAGACAAATTTTAATAATTTTCTTGGTGTTTTGCTAGTAAACTCTGAACTCTTGGAGCTAAGTACCATTTATCATTATATTTCTGCTATTCTCATTGTGCCTGGAACATAATAGACAAACAATGTTTGTTTTTGAATGAATAGTGAGAAAGAGAATTACTAATGTAAAAACTAAAGGCTATCTGTATGTGACATCAATCTAATTAGTTAAAAGGGAAAATTACAAAGAGTTAATTGTTTTTGTTTGCCAAATGTCCTTGTGATAACACATGGCCAGTTTTTATGTTCGCTTTTGTTATTTTGTTTTTAACTGATACACGAGATCTTGTTTTGTAGTTTTGTATTGTTTCTCTTTTCTGGAATTCAGTTCTCAACAGAAGATAAACTGGAATTGTTTTAGTTAAAAATTCAAGTCACTAATAAAGAAAACAATTGGTATCACATTTTTACCAGACTTGCATATTAATTACTTGATGGTGAATGCACATTTTGTTTGACTCATAGGGAGGCTGTCAAACTTAGAATGAGCTCAGGGTATGATCTTCTTTAGGTTGTTTGGGCAAATAAGGTGTTGCAATTTCCAGGACAGGCTAAGTCATGTAGGAATAAATCACACACACACTCCAAAAACTGTGAGGCTCACCATGACAACGGTTTATTTCTCACTTGTACTATATGTCCCATAATTACTCCCGCACAGTCAGTCAGTGATCTGGGGGGACAAAATGTCCACAAACTGGAGATGCACTTCAAGAACATGAGGTCATTAACAATAACAATCACATAGAAAGAGAGAGAATGGAGAATTGTACCCGGGTACAATTTGTAGCCACAATGCAGATGTGATTTCAACTTCATCTTCATCACTATTCAGTGGCCTAGGTACATGGTCTTGCCAGCCTCCTAGGGAGTTGGAAAGGTAGAAGAGAAAATGGAACACTCAATAACTCTTTCTGCTGCAATCCTATGGTGGCTACAGCAATCTTGTCTTAGAAAAGTTAGCACAATATTTGAGTCATCACGGACATTTCTTTCCAGTAAGCATTGATGCTTTTCATTTGGGAGTCAAGTTTTAAAGGTTCAATCTCCTGTATCTATATGGTTCTCAAAAAGTTTATGAAGAAATTAGTACCATGGAAAAAACTATGCATGGATTTATAAGATATTTTTTCCCCATCAGAATAAACTCATAGTTAAATTTCACTTCTCCATGAAATTTTGCAGTCCCTTCATACACAAAAAATAACATACTGTCTCATAATATTAAAAATAAAAACTAAGGCCAAGTCTATAATTGAGTCTTAGCCAGTTGTATACTGGTACTCTTATTTGTTAGACAACATAGACAACATCTATGTTGTCAGGACCTGGGCTTTTTTCCTGTTTCTATCTTTACATGAACTCTCCTCTGTTAGGGCTTCGTTTCTAGGAAGGCTCTTGTCGTAGAATTATTTCCTGGCCATCTCTACACCCTATCTTCTGTAATCCATCTATTTTTTTTTTTAAAGAGAGGTTTTTGCTCTAGAGTACACGTTCTCACCAGAGAAACAGAGAGAGACAAACAGAGATAAAGTGAAAAACCATACCCTAGGAGGGATGGCCAAGCCACAATCCCTTCCCCATTCTCCTTGGGATTTTGGGCATGTGCGCACACACACCCAGTATGATTTTCAAGTCAACACCCTTGCAACACCTGTAACCTGGACGCATTTGCCAAACCAAAAGTACACTGACTGCCATTATTTAGGAGTTTTTATTAAGGTTACATCACATAGGCTTTGTTGATTATTAACTCAATCTTCTGCCCCTCTACTCTTCCCAGAGGCTGTTGTGGGGTTAAAATTTCAAGGTGCTAATCAAGATTTTTTCTTTTTTTTTTTTTTGTGGAGACCAGTTTGTATCCTGAAGCTCTTGAGGGAACTGCTAAAGACTTCTCTCATTAGAACAAGACCTTTTGGTTTTGCCATTGTTAAGTTACAAGGAATGAAGAAGCGTTGCGCCAAGAATCAGGGCAAATACCAAATGTTGTAATAAAAATGTTTCTGATCACCCCTACCCTTTAGGCATTATAAAACTTTTAGGAGCTCTGTGACAGGAACTGGGGACAAAGACCAAATATATATTACTTATTGTTTCACAATATATGCTAGCATGAAAGATTAATGTATTATTTGACAAGGAGTTTTAAGTGTTAGATTTGTAATTTCATCAGGAAACTAGATATAGTTTTAGTTTAAATCTAATTGAATCAGATTTGGGACATATGTCATGTTTCTTTAGGCAACCTGCTATGTTGTTACATTTTGAGCAATTACATTAAAAAATAAATGAGAGCCAGCCTGTGACCTTAACAGGTAAGTGAGCTGGATCACACATGGCTGACCCCACAGACCCAGCAGCTTGGGCCCGTGTGTGTGTGCACAGGTAAGTGAGCTGGATCCCACATGGCTGACCCCACAGACCCAGCAGTTTGGGCATGTGTGTGTGTGCATAAAGTCCCCAGAGGAAGGCAAAATAGAGGAGAACAGATTGTAGTATTACCATGCTCCATGGAGGGTGCTCTCTCGATTTCCCTTTCTCTGGTGAGCACACATACCCTCTAGGAAATTTAAAATGTAATAATAATAACACTTTGCACATTATACTAAATAGCATTTTCCTAAAGTCCTTAACATATATGAAGATGTAATCATTTGAATTACCATACTTATTTATAGTAATTATGTTTATAGTCATTTTAGTTTTATCTCTTAGTTCGCTAGAGAACTTACACTATTTTTAAAAAAAAAAAATTAAATTTGTTTTTTTTTCATAGTGAGATCAATGTTATAGTATTTTCACTCCCAAAAATTCATCTTAAATTACATTTCATTCATTTCATAATATACAATTTCAAAATAATTTCTTATACTCACAACCAATGTTGAAGGCTATTTCTTTGGATTCTAGGTATGTTCTGGATTCCAAGGGTAATTTTGTATATAACTTATTTTAAAGAATTTGTCATTTCTGTTTCTGGTGTAACAGCTGTTTCCATCTTTTACATATGAACTGTTATTTATATCTTAATGTTAAACTTCTAGGAATTATGTTCATTGCTGGACTATCTTATATCCCAAGAGTTACTGGCTTCCAACCAGCAACTCCTCCATCTTTCCATTTTTCATTCCAGTGATTTCCACTATTTTTGATACTGCAAAGATGTTTTCAAAGCTGATATTCTGATATTCTTATTGTTCAGAAAAACATTTCTCCACTGATCATTAATTCCATTTCTTATGGGATAAACTACTCTACATTCTTAACTGGTCTTTACCAGAAGCTCCAGTTGATTTTATGTTGCTGAGTTCTTGAAGTATAGAAGAACATATTACAACTTACAAAATGAAGCAATCTTGAACATAAACCATCGGAAATTTTCCACCTCTCATTTCTGTGCACTAGGACAGTACTCTTGGTGATAATGAGGAACTTTCAAAATATTTCTGTCATGCCACAATAGAAAGAACTCTCCTCATATCAGTCAGGCTTATATAAGGAACAGG
Source organism: Tupaia belangeri chinensis (assembly GCF_000334495.1). Lineage (NCBI taxonomy): Eukaryota > Metazoa > Chordata > Mammalia > Scandentia > Tupaiidae > Tupaia > Tupaia belangeri. The sequence goes on along the minus strand of NW_006160180.1, from coordinate 1,104,443 downwards.
AATAGCATTATGTTATTTGGTTTACCCAATATAAAGTGTAAAATTTCTGTAAGATGGCAAATGTTGACCAAAAATTAAACTCTCATAATTTTGGGTTCATACTGTTTGTTACTTTGGATCACAATAGTTCACAGAGATGACTGTAGTTATAAACAAAGAAACAAAATAACACTTGGGTTGAAAATTAGGCTAGAATGTCGTACTTATTCATATACTATACACAATCAGGCTGCAGAAAGTGTCAATATCCCCAGGCTCAAGGCTGAGAGCACATATATAAATCAATAAGCCAAGTCCACAAACTGTTTCAGCACAAGTAACATAGCTGCTTGATTTAACATTGATAAAAATCCAGTTCCAACAGTACATAGCCTGGAACTGAGAAGGAGTTAAACAAAAATCCAAAACCTCTCCTGAACGGATTTAGACACCCCATCTCCTATGAAACTGCAACCAGAAAATAGTGGAAGATTTTGTGGAACGTTGAAGGGGATGTAATCAGGGATTGAGGAGCACTGGAAAGCTGCTTTTAACTAAGTCTGTGGGGTAATCTGAAAACTAGATCCTCCAGCGTAGTGCTGGGTATATTTTAAACCCCAGTTTTAATTTACAACCCGTAATATAGTTTCCTTGGCAGTGATTCATAAATCTCCATTTCATCCGGACAACTGCTGCATGATAATGGCGCTTTCTCCAGAGGAGCTTCTATCTCTACTAAGCCTGCTTCTCAGACCACGAAGGCTTCCGTTTGGAGAATACCACCCAATGCCAGTCGGAACAAATGCATAGCCTTATTGAAAATGTGCTGGTGCCTCACATTGTTATGCAGGTCCATGGTCATTAAAATTTTATCATATAAACCCCGCTGTCTGCACAGAAGAGGAATTGAAAATGTTGGCAAGGGATGATCACATATTTTATCAGAATCTCCTGAAAGGGAAAACCAACATGTTTAGAGCAGGAAGGAACCAAAATAACATTGCCTGTAATTTAAATATAACAAAATGTCAAAACCCTGAAATTGACATTTATCTACTACAGTTCATTTTCACATTTCCCTTGAATGTCTCAGTTTCCCAAAGTTGCGCAGCAGTTTGGTCCAGTCACACAGGATATGATTTTCATGTTTTCTCCTGGAAAGCTGATGTTAATCAAAGGATGCTACTGAGACCTGAAGCTAAAGGCAACCTGCTATTGATTGCAGTGTTAACTTATCAAAGACCTCAGAGATTAGTGGGTTTAGAGCTTTACATAGGAATAGAGATTTGAGTGTCTGGAACCTGATTTGGGGAATGTACTTTAGCTTATGAAAGCAGATAAAATATAAAAACAGTGGGGAGAAAACCAATCCTATGGTACCTAAAATATTTTCTCCAAATGCTCATGCATTCCTCCAACAAAATATCCTTCCTTACGATTTTGTCTGAATACATTTTGCTTATTGTGAAATGTGGCATTTTATATTTTTCTTGTGCAGATTGAGAACAGCCTGCAACTCTACTAAAATGCTTATGTGCTGATCCAGTTTTGGTCAATGGTATACGTAATATCAAAAGAAGAAAATCTATCAGTGTTTTGAAAATATAGAGGGGATTTCTTGTCATGTTTTAACATTTTATTGTTGTAACAATTTAAATGATTTTTGCCTGTAAGTTCTCAAGGATAAGTTTTCAGAGTATAGTCAGACAGTTTTATAGGGGCTGAGAAAATAAACCAAGGACAAAGGTTACATTACTCACTAAACTTTTGAGTATTTCTATTATTCTTTGTACAATGAGACAAGTTTTCATTATTGGTAAGCAAGCTGCCAATGATGCTGTAGAAATAGTGATAGATTTTCTCTGATTTATCTTTTTTCTCTTTAGTCTTCTGGATTTTTATAGTTTGGTAGGGAGAGTCTTAAATCCAAAATTAATTTATCTTGGTCCCTTATCATGACTGCTACCCATTTTCCCCCTAGCAAGTGACAGGTTAATAGGAGGGGGTATTCAAAAAGCTCATGAAAAATGTGTATTACGTAAAACAACATAATTAAAAAAAAATTTTTGGTACCAAAATAAAGTTGAACTTTAATTCCATTTTTCTACAAACTTTTTGATGTACCCTGTATATTATATGCTATTGTGCACACTTCAAATATAAAAATAATAACACTATTCCTTTTATTTATAAAAATTAAAATAATCCTTTTGAAATTTATAAATTATGTTAGTGATCTTTTTAAAGAAATGACCAGAGTAGGGACCAGAAGTTAGTGTAATGGCTATGTCACTGGACTCCCATGTAGTCGACCGCGGTTCATGTCCCAGACCCGGTGGCTTAAATTCACGCCTGGCCGGTGTGTGTGCATGCCCAAGATCCCGAGAGGAGAATGGAGGAGAAGGAATTGCAGCATGGCCATCTCCCCGGGGGGTGATTTCTCACTTTCTGTCTCTCTGTCTCTATCTGTCTGTCATGTGCCCTATAGCAAAAAACCTCTTCCCAAAAAAAAAAAAAAAAAAAAAAAATACCAGAGTACATGATGCTCCAGAGAGAGAAAAAGCACTTCCGTGGGGAAAGGTTATCCATTTTTTTCTACTTTCAAGATTTTGGTCCTTTCAAGATTTTTCAATACATGTGCTGTGTCTCTTCCAAGCCAGCAGATCTAGGACTTAAACTGTCTGGTCAGCTATGTGGGATATAGCTTCCTTAAACAACAGGCGACTGACTGGCTCAGTTATGTGATTTTCTGTAAAATAATTTGAGTCTGAATTTCTTTCTAATTTCTTCTTGCTATCTTCAGTAAATATATATATATATTTGAGAGGTTTTTGCTATAGGGTGCGTGCACTCGCCAGAAAGAAAGAAAGAGACAGAGCAACAGAAAGGGAGAAATCACCCCCTCTCAGGGAGAATGGTCATGCCACAATCCCTTCTCCTTCATTCTCCTTTCGGGATCTTGGGCATGCATACACATGCGCCCTGTGTGAGTTTAAGCTGCTGGGTCTGGGACTCAAACAGTGGTCAACTACATGGGAGTCCAGCGACATAGTCATTAAGTCAACTGCTGGTCTCCAGTGAATAAATATTTTGTTTACCATTACTGAATTGACGTGGATGTCAAGTATTCCACTAATAGTGAATATTTTACTTCTAGAGATCATCTTAGGATCATTTGTGTTATCCAAAATACTCAAATAAATTTTCTTAAGCAATAAAGGCATTTAACAATCTCCTATTACAGAAAGCACAGTGTTTGGCAGATTGAGGGTTCAGTGACTCAGTTATATGAGTGTAGTATTAGTGAGGAGTAACATTTTGAAAATTCTTCTGATGCTCCCTCGAGGTCACAAGACGCCTGCTCTAGCACCAGTCATATGCTCTTACTCGGTCTTCCCAGGCAGAGAGACACATTAGGCAACATATCCCAATTAGCAAACCTTTACCTACACCCTAACACCTCTCTTCTTGCAGACCAAATATAATTTTCTCTTATCAGCGTTCCATGTCTTGCCCCTTTCTTCTTTCGGTACGTCATCTATGAAACATGAACTCAACCTCTCTGACTTGCAAAAGCATTTCCTAACCATGGTTAGTTCTATTGCTCACCTTCATTTGTACCTTTTCATTCGTACTTCATCTGGTGCTATTTATCGTTTACATAAACGTTGCCTTTTGACTGCACAAGTCTAACTATAGGAAATATTTCATTTTCCTGCTTCAGCATTGAGTAAAAAACAGAAGGAATATCACAGAAAGTAAATAGAAAGTTAGAGACGTGAGTCTGAAGTGAATTAAAATAATTTCTTAAGAACTTCTCATATTTTTAAAACTTTAACCATATATCACGTAAATCAAAGGTGAGTGATTTAGAAAAAAAAAAACAAGCAGAATAAAAACATAGGTCAATATTAGAAATCAGTAACTCAGATTTTGAAACCTTTAAAATCATATGGGTAAGTCTGCAAATCACTGAGTGGTTCAAAAGATAGCAGTTGCTGGGCTTTAAAGACAAGTGCTTCCTTCAAATTGCTACACAGTAACATGCATGAAACAACAGACTTTTTTATTTATTAGGAGCCATCTTTTTTTTTTTTTTTTCTTTTTTGTAGAGGTTTTTGTTATTGGGCATGTGGTATACTACTAAAGAGACAGAAAAAGACAGAGTCAGCAGAAAATCACCACCCAGGGGAAATGGCCAGATTACAGTCTCTTCTCTTCTATTACCCTCTTGGGATTTGGGGCGTGTGTGTACATGTACCCAGAATGAGTTTTAAGCCATCAGGTCAGGGACTCCAACAAAGATCGGCCACATGGGAGTCCAGTGCCTTAACAACACCATGTGCTGGTCCCAGGAACTATATTCTTACATTTGTGCATTTAATATAACTGATACTCATGCTTCACAGTTTTAATTCAAAATAAGAAACCTAGACATTTGTCTGAATAGTCTTGTATAATGAGTTTCCCTCAATATTCTGCTAGTATCATGGAAAAACATCTACATCTTATTTTAATTTTTTGAATGCGCAAGAAATGGTGTGTGTGTGTGTGTGTGTGTGTGTGTGTGTGTGTGTGAAAAAGCATATGTTTAGAATTAGCCAGTTGGAGGACCAGTAGATGGTTATGTTTTTGGACTCCCACAAAGTCGACCGTGGGAGTCCCAGACCCAGCAGCTCACACTCATGCTGGGCACATGTCTATGTGTGTTCAAAAATCCCAAGAGGAGAATGGAAAAGAAGGGATTGTGGTAAGACAATCCCGCCTGGGGTGTGATTTCTTGCTTTCTGTCTCCCTGTCTTTCTCTGTCTCTCTATTGAATGGGCACTGCCCTATAGCAAAAAAATCTTTCTCTCTCTATAAATAATAAATAAATAAATAAATAGCCAGCTGGGCACAGTTTAGATGATCCCAATCTGAAAAACAGAAAGGGAGCTTTGTTACTGCAACTTAACTGTGAAGATAAGCTGAAATGGTCATGGTTAAAAAGCAAAATGAGGGCACATGAGGTGAAGGATTATTTAGGGTGAGAACAGAGTTAGTCAGTTTTGACTAATCAGCAAAAGTCAGGTTTTGGTCACTAACAGGTCCATCACTAGCACGGGGGGCGGGGCGGTGGAAGTTCAGGCAGATGCAGGACAGGAAACTTACTTTGTTGGCAACATCCACAGCATCATAACCAGGAGCCAGTCACACTTACCCTTTCTTCTCCCCATCAGGCTGGATGGGTGTTGACCTTGGCCACATCAATGTCACAGAGCACCTTCACAGCCTGTTTGATCTGGTGCTTGTTGGCCTTGACATCCACAATGAGCACAAGTGTATTGTTGTCTTTTAACTTTTTCATGGCAGATTCACTGGACAGGAGGAACTTGATGATGTGGAATAGCAGTCAAGTTTGTTTTTCCTGGGGGCTCTTCAGAGGACATTTGGTCTACTCTAAAGGTCACAGAGTCTTGGGCTTCTGAAAAGTATGTGATGTGTGATTTTCTTTTCCCTTTTCTTTTTTTTTAATTTTTTTTTTTAAATTTTTTAATGGCTGTGGATGCCTTCCAGCACTACCTTGGCCTTCTAAGCCTTTGCTTTGGCTCCAGCTTTGTGATGGACAGGAGCTTCCTTCTTTGCTTTCAATGCTATCTTGGCAAAAAGCCACAGAATTTTAATGAAAATATGAACTTTAAATATATACACTCCTCTCATTTGGAATTATTTTTCAGTTATTGTTCTTCTTAAAAGAAGATTTAACTCCAAACGCCATTTAACATCTACCTTGACACTTATAATATATGACTGCTAGAAATTTTGAGATAGAAATTGTCTATTTCAATGGATAACTGCAAAACTTATGTTGGTGTAGGTATACCTGTGTTTTCCATAAAGTTACTCCTCTTATTAGTAATTATTAAAATTATTTTAGAGAGAGAGAGAGAGAGAGATTTTTTGCTATAGGGTGTGTGTGCTCGCCAGAAAGATAGAGAGGGGCAGAGAAACAGAAAGTAAGAAATCACTCTCCAGGGAGGATGGCCATGCTGCCATCCCTTCTCCTCCATTCTCCTCTGGGGATCTTGGACACACCCTCACATGCTCCTAGCACGAGTTTTAGGCTGTTGGGTTCGGTACTTGAACCATAGTCAACTACATAGGAGTCCAGTGATGTAACCACTACTTCAATTGTCAGAGGGTGCACGCTCTCTCCTGAGAGAGAAAATCACAGGGACCACCCCCCAAAAAACAAAACACTTCCCAGTGGGGGCAGTCACACCACAATTCTTCCTTTTCTATTTCTCAGTTGTAAGAATGCCCAGTGTTTTCAAGACACCAAAGCCTGGATTCAAACTGCTGTTCAGTCATCTGGGATCTGGCTCCATTAACCACTGGGCTGTAGGGCCATCCCATATTTATTTCCTTTTTCCTGGGTAGAGATTTTTGCTATAGGGCAGATGTGCATGCCAGATAGGCAGAGAAACAGAAAGTGAGAAATCATCCCCTAGGGGGGATGGCCACGCTGCAATCCCTTGTCCATTCTCCTCTCAAGATTTTGAGTGAGTAGGCATGCACGCGCATGCACCCAGCATGAGTTTTAAACGCTAGGTCTGGGACTTGAACTGTGGTCAACTGCATGGGAGTCCAGTGACATAACCATTACATCATTTTCTGGTTACTCTTATTTGCTAGTTTACAGAAAATATTACCCATATTAAGTTCTACAATGTAAAATGAAGTCTAAGTATATACCAGAAGGACTGTCTGTTTGCTAGGCATAGTCTCTAAAAGTAGTCTCTCTCAACACTGTAATAACAAATAAGATACAATATAAACCATTCTAATCTTCCAAAAAATTGCAGTAGTAAAGATGATACTTCAGATATAATTAATGGCAAATAAGTCAAATTTCCCAAACAAGAAAATAATTAAATATTTGTTAAAATTACAGATACATATATTAATGGACATTGGATGGATATAATGGTATTTGAATTGTATTTGAAAGGTAGGAAAAGAGTCAAGAATTCTTAAAGTATGTATTTCTATATATTATAGCAAATATATTTCATCTTAACTATATTTTATACACATATATTTTAATTTTCACAAATAACTTGCTTTCTTATCTGACTGCTTATTACAAAAATTAAGAATGTTTCTAACTTTAGATTGTACTGTAGTTTCATTATGGCTACTTTTCTTAACACCTGCTTTCAAAGTCATTTATGCCTGGGGAAAAA
>NW_006160180.1:1078425-1096461 GCF_000334495.1 Tupaia belangeri chinensis | reverse complement strand
AAAAAAAAAAAAAAAAAAAACAAGGAAAAATACAGCTATCTCAAAGCTTTCTATAAATGGTTCAATTTTTTTTCACTCATTTATGCTTTGAATACAAAGTTAGTTTGAAGCAGTAATTCTTTCTTCTTTATTAAAAATTTTACTCTCAAGATGTCACTTTTGAAATCATAGCATTTAATTATAGGGTTACTTACTCTAAGTTTCCTGTATCAGTGTTGCAGGGAGAATAAATAGATTACTGTGAATGACTTACTTAAAATACTAAATAAACAAACTTACTTTAAGTGTTGGGGTATTTCAGACTTTCTAATATCTAGTAGTTTTTATTGTCAAAAAGAAAAATTTAGCAGGGACCAGCAGGTAGCATGGTGGTTAAGGCGCTGAATTCCCACAGGGCTGACAGTGGTTCAAATACTGGATCCAGCAACTTGAAAATCACACCAGGTACAGGATTGTGTGTGCTCAAAATCTGGTGAGGAGAATGGAAGAGAACGGATCGGATAGTGGTATGGCCATGCCCCCCTGGGACAGAGGATGGAGAGTGATTTCTCACTTTCCCCTTGCTTCTCTCAGGTGTGTGCATGTGCGTTATGGCAAAAATCTAAACAACGACAACAACAAAAGAATAAGAAAACAGAAAAGAGAAAAATTACTTTTCTAAATTATAAGGCAGCACCTTTAATCAACAATGGGAAAACGATGAAGGTAAACAAATATGTGGAAGGAAAATGCACAACATTCAGAATAAAGGTACTAACCACACACAGAAGACAAACTGTACTTTTGACAAAGAGAGGAACAAAAGTGTACTCACTGACAGGGGAAGCATCTCAGCCTTGGTTAAGAATCCTTATTCTGGAACAGAGCACTGTCTTCAAGACTCTTCTGAGCATTCTGAATGAATTATTAGAACAATGAATGCCTTCCATTTTGCATATTTGGAGCCCAGAAAAATGTTTTAGTATTGATCTAAAGCTACAGTTTTAGAGCAGGGTATAACAAGGACATTTCTTTGTCTACTCATGCAAGATAAAGGGTGTAAGAAGTCTAAATCTGGTTTTGTTTTAGTGTTTTGTATTCTTTTGTGATTTTGTTTCATTTTGTTTTGAAGATCAGGTAGTGATCACTCTGAAAGATCGAACCCAAGAATTTGTAACTATGATATTCCCAGTAAGCTGTAGAATATTCAATAACAATTGTAAAAAGTTTTTCAAAAAAAGGATAAAATGTAGTCTCTTTCTGATTGTAGGATGCATAGCTGGCAAAGAGAGAGTCTGACTCAATTATTGCAGTGCTGTGGGCGATCTAAGGCTTCTGCTTTTTTTTTTTTTTTTTTTTTGGAGAGGTTTTTCACTATAGGGCGCATGCGCTCGCCAGACAGACAGAGAGAGACATAGAGACAGAAAGCGAGAAATCACCCCCCAGGGGGGATGGTCACGCCGCAACCCCTTCTCCTCCATTCTCCTCTCGGGATCTTGGGCACACATGCACACGCGCCCAGCGTGAGTTTTAAGCCACCAGGTCTGGGACGCGAACCGTGGTCGACTACGTGGGAGTCCAGCCATTACGCTAACTGCTGGTTTCCTAATTTTTAAAATGATTTTTAACAGAAAGATAAAGGGTTATGATTTGTTTTCAAATATTATTTATAAAATTGAGAAAACACCAGGAAAAAAAATCCTAATAATAGAACAACAAACAAAAATATTTGAGTTTGGGGTAGGAAAAGGGAGAGTAATGAGAGGTTGCATTAGGTGAGTATTATTATTTATGTTTAAATGTTCATGCCAGAATTTTGATGTGTTTTCCAGATTGGAAAAAATGATGAGTAAGCAAAGTTCCATAATGCATATTGATCATTCAAAAGCACATTGCAAACTAAAAGGCAAAAACAATTTAGGGAAAGCTCTTAGAACACATGCAGGGAATTATGCCAGTAAAGGAAACTGCTTTCTAGGGAACACAGGGATATATCAGCTTTTGAATGAAGAGGTTAACCACTGAAAAGCTCTTTTTAGAACAGCAGATATCCAAAAAAGATAATTATTCATGAGTGGAGTCAAGGTCTGAATGAGAGTCTATACAGGATTTTTCTAAGAACTAGGAAATTAGAAAGAGTAAAATCTTGCAAACACGGCATTAATTTTTAGGTAACTATTATATTTTGTCATACTTAATAGCTTGCATAGCTTTTCTATATAAATTCCATGTAAAGACAGACCAAAGAAGGATATCACCTTCCCCTGTTTCTGTTCTTCCTTCTGACTAAAAAAAATATTTTCCAACAGCTTTTTAAGTATTTTATCGAAATTACTTTTTCATCTGTCTTGGCCTGCTATTATGAGTTGCTTGACAGCAGATCACTTTTTTTCCTTATTCAGTTTCACATAACCAGTGTTTAAGTCAAAATATTTATTGAATAAATTAAGAAACTGAGGGGAATATATTAAGAGACTTATTTAAAATTACAGAGTTCATACAGGCTATTTTTGGAAGCCAACATGATGTGAGGCTAACATGATCTTACCAGAATTATCTTTCTGATACAATTCAACTCTACTAGTCTTCTTTAAATTATGCAAGAATAAAACTCTTGGAGGAGGCCAAAATATGTCTAGCTCTCCTGTTTAAATTTGCAGGTAACCCACCAAAATTAAGATAACATTAATTCTGAAGTGTTTTTTTATAAATAGTTATTTAAATAACATTTTCTATGTAGAGAAAAAATACATTTTAGCAAAATATTTAGAAGAAAATATATTTAGAATATGAGGACAAGAAAAGAAAGTTTAAAAATTTTATTTTCATAAGTCTTGGGTTAACTAATTTTTAATGAACATCTTTATCTTTTTCTCTAAAGGTACATAGTTTGCCTGCTTTAAGATGTAGAATGCCTGTTTATCATAATGAAAATGTGATTTTGTTAGTTTTAAAAGAACACAAGCACAGAAAGAGCAGACACAAAATCAGCTACACGGCGGTAACTTTAATAATTTACATGAATGTGCTTTCATACAATTGTCTATACACATGTCTATATATCTTTCAATTTATTATGTTTTTTTCATTTTTAGAACTTTTTAAGGTGGATATAGGGAGGTATACTTGAAATTAAATAAAATACATATACTTAAAATGCAACCCGATACGTTTTGTCATGGGATATACCTGTGACATGGTCACTAAGATCAAGATAGCTGATGTATTGAACCCTGGCAAATTTACTCCAGCCGTTGTAACCAATTTTCCTGCTCTTCCTCAGTAAATTGTTCCTACTATTTCAGAAATAGAGTGGCTTTGAACTTAGAACATAGTAGATATTCAACAAATAGAAATTACTTAAATCAATTTAAGTTCTTGCTCCAAAGCCATTCTGTTTGGAGAGGGCAGTATTTCTGGATACCAGTGAGATAGATGGTCATAATTGTATACTTGGATGTGCCTCTGTGATCTAAAGAAAAAAGGAAGATAAAATAGAAGTATTTCCTCAATAATAAAAGTGAGTATTGAATGTTTAATGAAGAGTGAGGAAACATATTCATATTAATTTTCCTTGGACATCACACAAATTATATTTGAAAAGACTCATTGTTTGACTTTTTTTCATATCTTTCCAATATTCAAATAAGTACCTGTAACAGATAGTTCAACTTTTCATAGAAGAGTTAGAGAAAATACATTAAATCATTTCCACCAATCACTTAGAAGAAAAAAATAGAATACAGTTCCACAAGTAAATCAGAACCCTACACCAAACCTTGCACTGAGTACACACACACACACACACACACACATGCATGCATACACACACATAGACACATTTATTATTTATTTTGCTGATCCCAAAATATATAGCTTGCAATTTATAAATAATAATACAAACTTCATGGGAAATTCCATTTAATAGATTGATTCACACAGGATGCTTTCATTAATTAGCTGCAAATGATAAATGAGTATACTTCTGACATACATGTTGCTGAATATTTTCACTTACGTTAGTAAGTAGAAACAATGAAGACATATTTCGGTACTTTACATATTCATCAATCATGTGAACAGTTCTTTGTTTAATCAGATAATAATTTTCAGATACTGTAATAGCATTCCATCAATTTTTCTCTGCTATCTGCAGTGCAATAGCTACAGTCATGACACATTTTAAAGTTTATTTTACATTGTTTTCTCCATTATTGCTTTAAGTCAAGATAATCAGTCCTGATAAGTAGTGTTGGTCAGTTTATGTGGTGCAGGTACTTCTACTGCGGTCAGTTTTAAGCTACCAACATAGGATATCTCTTAATGTGGGATTCAGAAGGGATATATTAAAACAGTACACCAATACATATTTTCTTTTTTTAGCTTGTTATCAGAGATGTGTGCTCACCTGAGAGAGACAGAGAGAGAGAGAGAAAGTGAGAAGTCACCCCCTCTCAGGGATAGAGAGAGAGAAAGTGAGAAGTCACCTCCCTCTCGGGGATGGCCAATCCCTTCTCTTCTAGTCCCCTCTTGGGATTTTGGGCATGCACATATATGTACCTGGTGTGATTTTCAAGCTGCTAGGTTCAGGCCTCAGGTAGCTTAGTTGGCCATGTGGGACTCAGCCATCTTATCCTCCACGTCACTGGCTGGCCCCACTATTTCTACCTTCCAGGGTGGGGAATAGGGGTGGATTACGATATCAAAACCCTCTTGGGTTGACTGTTTCCCTCTCTTTTCATGACTCATAGAGTAAATAAACAAATAAGTATGAAAAAAATCCTTATCAGTATCTGCTGACCTCCTGATAAAGAATTGAGGTTAATACTTGGGCTAAAGTTTGCATGCAAGTTCCACTGTTCTGAAATGCTGATGCCTGAAACATTGATAGCTACCACAACTTTTACTGTTACTTCTATTTCTCTTCCCCTTCCTTTTGCTCTGTGTTTATCTCTTTTAATCTTTCAGATGAATCCCTTATAATACATAATATCTGTAAAATGCAGTTAGGTCTTTTATTATAATTTAGTGAATTTCCGTTGTTTACATTTTTTTCTTAGGGAATCTGTCTTTTGTTTAAAATTTACATTTAAATATATATTTCTTGTCCAGATTGTTTTATTTTAAGTGTTTCCCAGTCACCTCTTTTTTCTTTTTTCTTTTTCTTTACTGGTTGCTTGTAGACCTTGGAAAAATCTGTGGTTAGTCATTGAGAGCCTCTCCATGAGGAACTTCGGAAGGGCCAGTGTAAGGCCAGGAATATATGTTGATTGAAAACTACAAGAGTGTCTAGTTACAAGATAGTTTTTCATGCAAACTGAGAATTTGCTCTGTTTGTTTCCCCTCAGGCAAACTATCTTCCATTTACTTGTTTCAAATTCTTGATTTGACTATTAGGTGTCACTTGAAGTAACTATTAAGAAAAAGATTCACTCGGGACCAGCAGTTTCCATAATGACTATCTCACTGGACTCCCGTGTAGTTGACCATGGTTTGAGTCCCAGACCCAGCGGTTTAAATTCATACTGGGCGCGTGTGCGTTCATGCCCCAGATCCCGAGAGGAGAATGCAGGAGAAGGAATTGTGGCGTGGTCATCCCCTCTGGGGAATAATTTCTCATTTTCTGTCTCTCTGTCTCTCTCTGTCCTTCTGGCAAGTGCATGTGCCCTATAGCAAAAACCTCTCAAAAAATAAGATTCACTTAAAATATGTCTTTGTTTTGTGTGCTTTCTTATTTCCTGGAACTTACTCATGTTGTTATGAATAAGAGACAGTTTTTCTATAGAATTTCTGGGCTGACTTTGAAGTTTTGAATTTGCGTTAGGAAAGATGCTAATGTGATTGCTTTTTTGTGAGTAAAGGCAAAGAGAGTTAATGGACAAGAGAAACAGGAGTGAAGGACTTGAGTAGTAATTTGAAACAGGTGCTAATCATTTTTTTTTGCCTGGAATAAATAGTGTAACTGTAAATAAATGGTCTTCTAAAAGTAAGGCTGAAAACTGAAAAACTAAAGGACTTTCTGTGACAGCTTTCTTGAACCTCTTGCTGAAAAAGAAAGGTTACTGTAAAACACAAGTTTCAAAGTGGTTAAAAGTGGTTGGTTAGAAATAAGAGCTGAAAGAGAAAACTGCATTGCAACGATTGGTTTGATTTGGTGAATAAATTGCTGTTTTCAGATTCAATTTGTATCAATAGGCAAGGGTCTGCTCACCTGCAGAACCTGTCACGCTCAGTATCCAGGCCTCTGAAGCAGCCAATCTGAAACAATTGGTTTACATTTTTGACAATAGTTGCATCCCTATCCCTGAAGCCCCAGTATAGGAGAGGAGACTGATTTCTGATCATCAAGCAATACTCTTTCCTGTCTCTAACAGAAAGAACACTGATTTATAAATTTAGAGAGTATCTCAGAACATTCTGCCTTCTTGATTTAGAAATAAGTGAGGGTGTTAAGTGGCTAGAAAGATGGACCTTTATTAAATGAGATTGAACACTGGAACTGGAAGACACGGCTTCCTTTTTTTTTTTTTTAATTGCATTTTGTTAATATAAGATAGCCATTGTACCAAGTAAAGTTAAGTAAATACTGATGAAAGCCACACATAGTTTCTGAATAATCGTGAATGTAGTAAGATGATTTTATACACTTCTCACTTTATATGGGGGAAGTTTGGAGTATAATAACCTAGTCTTTGGAAGATTTGGTTGAGTATTTAAGTCTCTAATTAAAGATCTTCTCATTGCCTACCCTACCACTTAAAGCCTAAAACATTCTTATGAAATGAAATCTTCCATTGTGAAGCCCTACTGTGAACAAATTAATTGCCTCATAAATATGTTTATTTAACTTTCCACTTTGTGAGTACTTTAAAAATCCAAGTAGTGAAATGTGCACATACACAAACACACATATACACATATGAACACACGCACACACACACACACACACACACACACACGTATATAACCATCCCTTGGTATCTATAGGAGATTTGTTTCAGGTCCTTCCATAAATACCCAAATCTGTGGATGCTCAATAACCTTATATAAAGTGACGTAGTCTTTGCTTATAACCTGTGCACATCCTCCTGTATACTTTGAACTATCTTGCATTACGTATAATACAATGTGTATTCTATGTAAATAGATGTTATGCTATATTGCTTTTTTATCTGTATTTTTGTTGTATTGCTTTCTTACTTTTTCCAAATAGTTTTGATCTGTGGTTGGTTGAATCCCTGAATTATGGAGGACTGACTATATATATAATGTATCATATAGTATACATAGTATTATACACATAATTATATACATTATATCTCTCTCTGTCTCTCTCTATTTACACACACACACATATGTGTATATACACAGCAAGAAAGTATTTAGTCATACATTGATAACATGTATATACGTACATATATACTATACTATAATATACCATAATAATTATTTATTATAATATGCAGTGTATGGGGAACCAGCAGTTAGCGTAATGGCTATGTTGCTGGACTCCCACGTAGTCGACCGCGGTTCGCATCCCGGACCCGGTGGCTTAAAACTCATGCCGGGTGCGTGTGCGTGCGTGCCCAAGATCCCGAGAGGAGAATGGAGGAGAAGGGATTGCGGCGTGACCATCCCCCCTGGGGGGTGATTTCTCGCTTTCTGTCTCTATGTCTCTCTCTGTCTGTCTGGCGAGCGCATGCGCCCTATAGTGAAAAAATCTCTCCAAAAAAAATATGCAATGTATGTAATACATAATATATACTATATATACAAATATATAATATTTGTATTTGTATACAAGTGTGTATGTGTGTGTATATATATACACACACACCCCTATATATATATATATATATAGAGAGAGAGAGAGAGAGAGAGAGAGAACAAAAAATAACGTACATTTTAAAAGGCCACTATAATTATTAAAAAAAAATGCCCACCTCCATAACCTTAGCATGTTCATGATAACATATAAACTTTTAAACCCAAAGGCATATATGAAAAAATATGTAATTTATTTCAATGACACTTTTCTAGTATCAAAAACTTTTATGGGCACTTGAGCAAAATAAAGCTTGTCATGTAAGTATGTATTCAAGTATTTAATGATCCCTTTTCTCCTATTACATTCATTTATTAAATATTTACAAGAGCCTGTCGTGCAGGCACTGTGCTAGGTGAGAGGGATGTAACTATGAGTGGTTCTTACAAAATTCCACTTAATCTGCTAAAGAGGGCTTACAGGTAGAGCAAAGCATTTTCCTCCCCTGCTAGTGGTCGCATAGTACAAGAACGTAACATAAGCCATTTTCACTTTGAATCTTGACGTCTTTATTGAGTAACAGAGGAATGAGAGCACACAAAAGAAGACAGAAACTCTGAAAAAGGAATATGGTTCTTTTATTTCACACAGAAACAGATAAATGGTCACACAAATGCCAAGTGATAACACGCATATTTTTATATAGTGAAGAAATTCACATTTAATTATATACTTTGTTTGAATGGTCTTCGTTTTATCTCGGCTCTCTCCTACACAGTTTCACTGGTGTTTTAAGTACTGACAGAAATCTCATATATTTAGATTTTGTAAGCTCAAAACACTAGATAAAAATATGCCATCATCCCATATGAGTCAAGATAACAGATGATAGATACATAATCCAGTTAAAGCCAAACACATTGTTACTAGTGTTATTATGATTACGTTCCCATAACTCTGCATATGATACAGTACAATATGCTGGCTTGATTTATTTAACCTCTTGTCAGATATTTGTTTATTGACGGAAATTTACATGACTTTTTTTTTTCCCTTGTGGGGATTTGGCTAGTATGTAAGAAGAATATGCCAACTACATGTTTTACTGTTTTGATTTTTCCAGCTTCTTTCTTGATGGACAGACTGTTCTTAATTTTTATTTTTGCTTTGCAATCAGTGTGGAAAGAAAGAAAATATCCACATTCCCTCTTTTGATGTGCGAATATTTTGACAGGGGTTTAGCCCTTCCTGACCCATATTTTATCCATTTGGTAATCCAGACAGATTTGGATATTGCTTGGCTTGTTATAGATCCAAAAAAGCTTTACTTGAACGTTGAATCCCAAAATAATTTTGCTTGTCCATGGACTCAGCTTTCACTTAACTGTAGTTTGTCAACTACTGGTGGTAGTGGGCAAGTGGGTGGATATGTTGGCATGAGTCTCACATGGTATAACATAGCCAAACTGAGATAAGTAATATTACAAAACAAAATAAAAAATGGGAGGGTTTATTTTTTGCTTGTTTTTTTTTTCTTTTTCTGTGTGAATTTTATCTTCATTTTCCACAGATGAGTTCTGCTTGTAAGCAATTCTTAGATTTTATAAAAAAGGAAACGTAGATATTACACACACATATTAAAAACAAAAACATATGAAAACTCATTACATTCATTCAAAAATATAAAACATAATGGAAAATCAAAGACTTACTTGCAGAAAAATAATAAAGGGCATTAAGTCCCTTCAAACATAAAAAAAATTGTTTATAGCTAAAGAATTATTAATTTGAGGGACTAGCAGTTAGAGTAATGGCTATGTCGCTGAACTCTCACGTAGTTGACCGCGGTTTGCATCCCGGACCCGGTGGTTTAAACTCACGCCAGGTGCGTGTGCATGCGTGCCCAAGATCCCAATAGGAGAATGAAGGAGAAGGGATTGCGGTGTGGCCATCCCCCCTGGGGGGGTGATTTCTCGCTTTCTGTCTCTCTGTCTGTCTCTGTCTCTCTGGTGAGCGCACGCGGCCTATAGCAAAAACCTCTCCCCCCCAAAAAAAAGAATTAATTGGAGAAAAACTGAGAATGTGTATCTGATATAGCAAATTATTGGACAAAAGCCACCTTATCCAGATTCATCTCGGCACTTCTACCTCCTTAATGAATGACCATAGAACCAAGATAGGTTTTTTACTGTTTCTAGAATATGCCAAGTACTTCCTTCCACTGTCCCTGAAAGTTCATTTTATCCTGTCTAGATGTCTCTGTCTCTAGCAGCTTCCTCTTTGCCATCCAAATAATCACATCCCTGTCTATTCTACAGTCACTTCATCTACCATAGTTTGAGGATATCCTATCTCTGTTTAGGGTTTTTTTTTTTTTTTTTTTTTTTTAACTGTGGCTAAGACAATATTTAGGCCTTGGAAACGCATCAGTAAAAAAATTCAGTGCCTTTCCTGAAGAGGCAGATGGTCTCGTGGGAGAGCCACAATAAACAAACATTACAATGGAAATATGTAGATAGTAAAGAAAAAAAGAAAACAGCAGCATGGAAGTGTTGAGGAAGACTTCAGTGGCAAGAATTTGAACAAGTCATTTTAAAAAGGAGATGAGGAATATCCTGAGAACTTTGCGAGGATTGGCATTTCAAGAAGAAAAAATGAGGATATGAGAAAATAAGACATGAATCACAGAATTATTCAAGGAGATGCAGTTATCTTAGTACTACTTGAAGGGAATGGGAAATAGGGCAAATGGTGATGGTGGCTATAAGACAGGCAATTTGGAAAGTCAGGAGATCAGGAATGTTCTTAGTTTTCAGATAAATTAAATTTGAATTTTAAAATGCTTTTGAGTTGGGGGTGGGAATGACATAGTCATACTTAAATTTTGGAAAGGAATTGTTATCATTAATATGCATGATGCAATACTGAGTTTAGAGGTAGACATTTGTGAGTCACTATCACAAGACCGTGTCCAAGAATGGTAGTACATGTCACTAATAGGTGCATTGCTTCAAATAAAAAAAATATATATATAACCAAAATTAAACATACCCACCATAAATAACTGGATTACTACTGAAAAAGAAGGTATATAAGTGTGAATGTGTCCCAAATTTTTTCTTAATTTGAGTTGAATTGTGTATCTCTGGGTATTTAGTATTGTTATGCTCTCTCACCCATACCATTAGTTATAAATATGCACCTTCTGGAGTATCTGAGATTATTGGATTTATACTTTTTCTCTGTATTCAGTGAACACATTTAATATTTTTTATCATATTTACTACATTGATAAATTCATGTGCACTATAATTTTAATTACTTAACGATTATTCATAGCAGAGACTCTCTTAAATTTCTGAAGATTCTATAACTTTTGTAAGAAGTTTCTACAGTCATTATTTTGCATTTGGGATATAGGTATTTAAGTTTTAAAAAATGGTAAAGTAGTAAAAAATAAATGTTTAAAATATGATTTAGTCTATGTTCCTTTCATAATTGGGACAAAATTTAAAAACAGAACTATTTACTCAGTAAACCCAGGATTATGGGCATATCCAGAGTAACAGGTGGACAACTCTTGTTTTCCCCTCATGGTGCCCATATGTTGAGACCCATCTGCCGCCTTCTTGTAAACAAGGGTATTTTAAACTATAAGGGAATATCAATGTCTGTGAATTGCTTAGAGAGCAAGATTTACTTAGATTCCCAAAAGTGATGGTATAATTCACTTAAAGTGAAACTTCATTTATAGTAAAAGCGAATGAACATTCAGAACTCTGAAATGAATTGTGTTGTTTAAATTGCATTTTTGGTTTATACAGAGCCACTTTTCTTGGAGCCGAGTTTGCTTATGAAATAAAATTGAATTCTACTCTATTTTTATTCAACAGATCGTGCTTCTGCCCTAAATGGAATCATTCTATTTTTCTAAACAATAGAAGACAGGGCATGGCCTGCGTTGTCTGGCCTGTGTATGATTCACATTTACCCATGTATCAGCAGCTTCTTCATCATACAGTATGGCTGTTTCAATAGCATCCACATTGTTACGTTCAGAACTATTGGAGGTTGAACATTGATTGTATTGCCCTTCAGAGAGTGCTAGAAATGCTCTCAGAGGACAAAAAAATGCCTAGTAGAAAATATCATTGAGCACTTAATGGGTGCCCTCGGGTCCCATGCAGTAGGTCCTGTTATTGAAAAAGACTGCAGCAAACGCAGCACACTCTTGAAGACTTATGATATGGTAAATTCTCATGTAGAACATACAAGGAAAAGTGATAATATGGAAGAGCAAATGCTTTTATATCAAATCAATAGTGTTATATGAGACGATTGCTAACACATTAGTTATAAAACAAGTCAAATGTGCTTGTATTCTGGTTTTCATGAGTGGTAACTTGGTGATGTAATGGGTCAGTGAACTATTGGAGGAAAGACAGGAAAAGTAAAAATAAAATGTACTGGATTGAGACCAAAGCTCATTTTCAAGAAGTTTATTTGCTGAGCTTTATAGGACAGTTGTATGGTTGTAAGACTTGAGGTAAATTGGCAAGATGATTAGGAAAATGACACAATAACTTCCTCTCTACAAAGGCTTTGAGCCAGTCCACTTCTTTGTGAATCCTTTTTATCAAATTCATCTCTTAAATTATATAGCCTGCTTTTCCTGCATAGCTCAAATTGTTTTACAGACATTATCTCATTTCTCCTCATAAAGAGATGGAAAGTTACTATTGAATGAATGCTTCATGGAGTGAATGTGTTAATGAACGGAGATTTAAAGTGGCTTTAATCCCTACTGTATCACCCACTGGCTTTATGGCAATGATAAGTAAGTTAACCATTATTAGTCTTATTTTCATTATCTATACTATAGAGAAATACTCATACTTTTCACTTAATATCATGCCAGAGTATTGTAAGGAGTATGCCAAGGCTCAAAAATATTCTTGAAATTCTTCTGGAGAAAAGTCATGCTTTAAACTTTAATAAGCTTAAAGTTCTGCTAAGGCATATTGTGTTTTTAATTAAACCCATCAAAACTCACGTTATACTTGTAGTATATCAGAGTGATTTTAATTATTGAAAATAGTTATTAAAATATTTGTTGAGCTCTAAATGATTACTAGGAATTGAGCTGATATGGGAGTTATTGAAGTGCATAACTTGGTCACTACTTTTCAGAAACTTTTTTTTTTTAATTATGTATTTTCTTTTTATTTTTAAAAGTTATTTATTGGTTTTAAAATCTGGTCCTTAAAGCAGTTAAATACCACCTGGTCAACTGTGCAGTTTGAGCCCTGGACAGATGAGAAACATGCCAGGTGCGTGTGCATGCATGCTCTAAATCCTGAAAAGAGGGAGAGATAGAGGAGTAGCAATTGCAGCCGCATGAGTTTGCATTGTCAGTGCTTCTTTCTCTCTTTCTGTCTCTCTGGTGAATGCACATACCCTCTAATAAAAAAGAAAAATGTATTTATTTTATAAGTGAGAGAGGGAGGAGAGAGACAGGGAGAGACAGGTATCCCAAACAGGGTCTTCACATTGTTTTCCACCTTCAGTCTCAGCCAGCCTGGATCAGGAGCATGTGTGTGTGTGGCCAGCACGAACTGAGAGATCTCTGGATACAAAATTGGGACCTTTCTTGTGGAACCAGCATTACAGAGCCTTGTGTTACCTCTGTGCTACCACTGCTGGCCCTCTTTCAGACATTCTAATCTAACTAAAATGACAGACGTATAAGTAACTTAATAAAACAAGAGTTGAGAATTATATAGACTGACATGAACAATGAACCATAACAGCATAGATGAAAAGATTAATTTTGCTTGGATAGACTAAAGAGAATAATTACACAGAATTATACAGGGATTAGATAAGGTATTTGGAATAAAAATATAAAGGACTTAAATAGTAGATATAGATTAAATCTTGTTAACAGAACCATCAAAATTTGGTAGCCTCTTGAATCTAACCAATTTATTTAATATGTTCTATGTAATCAAAAGGTAATTGTGGTGGTGTTAGGAAGCTAGATTGACAACCATGGTGGCACATGCTGCTAATACTTTGTTCTCTGAAGGCCAGAACCACATGGGAGGCCATAGTTCCATTGGGTGTGATGGGGCGCGCCAATAATCCCAGCACCTAGGAGTGGCTGAATTAGGAGGATCATGACACAGGGAAAGTCTGTGTGAGAGAGAGAGAAAGAAGAAAGAAAGAGTAAGAAAGAACAAGGTAAAGGAAAGAAAGAAAAGAAGAGAGAAGAAGAGGAAGGAAAGAGAAAAAGCAGCAAAGAATGATAAATCAGATATGATTTGATGATTTTTAAGTTAA
The DNA here is from genome assembly GCF_000334495.1 of Tupaia belangeri chinensis. Classification (NCBI taxonomy): domain Eukaryota; kingdom Metazoa; phylum Chordata; class Mammalia; order Scandentia; family Tupaiidae; genus Tupaia; species Tupaia belangeri. The sequence continues at coordinate 1,082,375 of NW_006160180.1, read as the reverse complement.
CTAACACCACTGAAGCCAGAAGTACATAAGGGAAGCCAGTCTAAGTATGCAGTAACAAAGTGTGATTTTTGTTGTTGTTATTATTGTTTTTATAGGGTGTGTGTGCTTGCTAGAGTTAGAAAGAGAAAGTGAGAAATCACTTCCTGCCCCCCAGCTACCCCACAGTCCCTTCTCCTCTAGGGATTATGGGCAAGCATGCAAACGTGCCCAGCAAGTTTTTCAAACGACTGTATTCAGTCTTGTGGGATTCCGTGTGTTAACTTCCATGTCACCTGCTGGCCCGTGGTTATTGTAAATGAACTTTTATGTTCTTTTGTATTCCTATTTCAATCTTAACTTAAAATTGAGACTATATTTTCTTTTCTTTCTTTCTTTTCTTTTTTTTTTAGAGAGATTTTTTTGCTATAGGATGCCTGTTCTTGCTGGAGAAACAGAGAGACAGAAAGTGAAAAATCACCCCTCAGGGGAGATGGCCACATTGCAATCCTTACATCTCCATTCTCCTCTTGGGATTTTGGGCACAAATGCACATGCACTCGGCATGAGTTTCAAGTCCCCACGTCTGGGACTCAGACCGTAGTCCACTACATGGGAGTCCAGCAATAAAACAATTAGGTCATCTACTGATACCAAGACTATCTCTGCAACATTCACCTATATTTCTTCAAATTTGATAGCTACTTATTTTTTGACATCAGTAGATCTATGAAGGCTAGGAAGCCTGCCCAGTGGGAGCAGGAGAAGAGAACATTGAGAGTAAGGGCCAAATCTAAATCAAACTTAAGGTTATTCACAAAGAGATGTCCATGTAGAAAAAAATATGGTAAATGAAGGACCAGAAGTAAATGATATAAATTTTAAAGGAAAATATCAACAAAGAAGGAGTATCCTATTATTAAATTTTTAATTAAGTTAAAAAAAAAAGTTGACTGGGCCCAAAACACCATTTGGAAGACCAAGAAAAAAACTAATCTTTGGAATTGACATTTATAAGTTCACTGTGAGTGGGAGGTAATGATTATGATGTAGTAAACATAAGATAAGAGTAGACAATTAATTCAAGAATTTGGATAACTGAGGAAAGGAGAAAAGGGACTCAATTAGTTTGGGGCAGCTTCTTGAAGAGGAATAAGGCTCAAAAGAGATCTTTGACCACAGAAGGTATTTTAACACCTCTATAAGCACACAAGAGTGGCCGGAGGCCATAGAAATTCTAAAGGGAGAATGCAGCATGCTTAAAATAAAGGCACAAGATGTAGAAGTATGAGATCAAAAACACAATTCAAAACTAATTGAGCCACTTCTTCCCAAGAGACTGTAAAGAAGTCAGCTAGAGGTTAAAGAAATGTCACCTGCTGAAGGGTTGGTTATATGCATTGGGGGAGGAGTGGGATTTTGCATAGAGTAGTTATGACTCAGAACCCCGTTAAAGAGATTGAGAAAGGAAGCTGAGTGGTAGCACTAAAATGCAAACAGTGATATTATCAAAAGGGATCCAGATTTTAGGTAAGTAGAGCATTAGAGGGAATGTTCTGGGGAAAAATAGTTTGGATACCAATTTTTTCTCAGCACATGAATAAAAATTCTAGAGGACACAGTCAACTTCAAAAGGGCATTTTGCAAGGAAAAAGATATTAAAGAGTGCGGCATAGGCTCGTGCATGGGGTGCCTGTGGCAGTTCCAACATCTACAAACTGCCACTTCTTTATTTATATGAAGGACATCAATATAAATCAAACTTTCTTATTATTATTAGGAAGGCTCAGAACAGCTGTCTGGGGACTGTCTTCTAGCAACAAATGTATATTGGAAGTTAGTATTAATCTCACTGTATAGAAAACGATCATTCTTTTAGTGAGGATGAATAAATTGCTTAGGTTCAATGGAGGTGAAAGAATTATATAGTTCTGTCTGATTTCAAATTTGAATAGGAAAATATATATTTGGATATGCCTTTAAATCTCAGGTATGAAGGAAACAGAAACATTTCTGAATAGCAAGTAAACAGGATTTGTAATGGACTGACGATGGCTAGAGCACCAGGTAACACACTGAGAATTAGGACGAGGGCCTGGGACCCCGAGAATCCTTACCTTTTGGTAGTAACTCTCATGGGTAGTAGTGTTGCTGGTACATTCTTGTGGTCTTTTCTCTCTTAGCTGTCTTAGTTGTTTTTATGGTTAAATGTCATGTTAAGCTTATTAGCAGGTTATTCCAAAATGCTAAACTCTATTTTTCTTACTTAATATCTGATTTTATTTTTTCTTATCCATCAACAACATCCAAGCTCAACCAATCAGGAACAATTAATTCTTTTTTTTTTTTTTTTTGGAGAGATTTTCACTGTAGGGCACGTGCGCTCGCCAGACAGACAGAGAAAGACATAGAGACAGAAAGCGAGAAATCACCCCCCAGGGGGGATGGTCACGCTGCAATCCCTTCTCCTCCATTCTCCTCTCGGGATCTTGGGCACGCACACACACGCGCCCGGCGTGAGTTTTTTAAGCCACCGGGTCTGGGACACGAACCGCGGTCGACTACGTGGGAGTCCAGCGTCATCGCCATTACGCTAACTGCTGGTTCCCAGGAACAATTAATTCTAATAGCTGAGGAATGATAGGTGAGCAGGCTCAGTGTATGCACAAAGCATAGGTTATGTGGACAACACATGGGTTTTAATGACTGATGTAATTAAAGTGTTTGCTAAAAATACAGGAATTCATATCAATGAACAATTTCAGAGATGTGGAGAAAGAATTACTCATACAACCATTTATCACAGAGATATGTGAAATATGGTAGGCCAGCAGACAGCATGGTGGTTAGGGCACTGGATCCCACGTGGTTAACTGATTATGGACCTGGTGGTTTGATAAAGATTCTGGGCGTGTGTGTGTGTGTGTGTGTCCAAAAGCTTCAGAGAAGAATGGAAGAGAAGGGAATGTGGTATGGCTGGGGGTGATTTCTCACTTCTCTCTCTCTCTGTCTCCCTCTGTCTTTCTCCAACAAGCACACATGCCCTATGGCAAAAATCTTAAAACAGAAAGTACATCTATAAAATAAAATCATGATTTTTAAAATTAACATTTAATGATCTGTGAAAACATAATTATTTTAAAAGTTAACTAACAAAAATAAGATATACGTGTATGATCGATGTTTTAGAATCCATATTTAGGATATGTGCACATCAGTGTGTGTGTATGTGCTTGGACTACAGAAAAACAAGTATAAGTTTAGGGAATGTCTGAAACCCTACAATTGGATTTTAGCAGTGGTTATTTCTGACTGGTGATTTCAAGGATGATTTATATTTTTCCAATACATTCACCTAGACACTCTGAAATTTTTACAGAGACCATGTATCACTTTTTTAATCATAGAAATGTTATTAATAAAAGAGAATACTTATGTGATCACAGCTATAATTTTGTTATGGCACAATTTTTATGGCACACGCACACACACGTATACTTTGAAGCATTGAATCTTAAATGGATACAGTGACTTCACCTAGTAATTGGACCTAATTATCTTCTCCAGGTCTGGCAAGTGTGTTCTTTTTGCCACAGTCTAATGCCAGCCAATTTACACTTAGGTCCTCTACAATTGATCTTCCGCGCCTTTTATGATATAATAACACTTCAGTATTTTCTCTACAGTGCAACTCTTTAATCATTTTTACATAAAAAGGACATATTTATCTATTTTGAGTGTTTCCGTTTTACCCATTTGATTCAGCTGGAAGAGAGGGGTGTAGGAACCACCACAATTATGGGGGAAAAGGAACTGGATGAGTCAGAGGTTGCCTTGCTGCTCATGAGATGGAAAACAATGTGACTCACTAACCGTTCCATTTATTTGTAGTCTTCCTGTTCATTAGTCCATGAATAGTATTAAATGGGTGAAACAATGATTCAGAATTTTTCTTATCAGTGTTCATTCAGCAG